>NC_081568.1:121460282-121490000 GCF_022355385.1 Mustela nigripes
GAGAGATCACAAGTAGGCAGAGAGGCAGGCAGAGAGACAGAGAGGAGAAAGCAGACTCCCTGCTGAGCAGAGAGCCCGATGCGGGACTTGATCCCAGGACCCTGAGATCATGACCTGAGCCAAAGGCAGCAGCTTAACCCACTGAGCCACCCAGGCACCCTCTTTTTTTTTTTTTTTTTTTTTAAGATTTTATTTATTTATCTGACAGAGAGAGAGAGAGATCACAAGCAGGCAGAGAGGCAGGCATAGAGAGAGGGGGAAGCAGGCTCCCCACTGAGCAGAGAGCCCAATTTGGGCCTCGATTCTGGGACCATGAGATCATGACCTGAGCTGAAGGCAGAGGCTTTAACCCATTGAGCCACCCAGGCGCCCCAAGTATAGTATTCTTTATAATCCACATATTACTTGCTGCAGTAGAAGTGGAACACAGGAATTCTAAAGGGGCCAATAGGCAAAAGCATTTGTGCCTTTCCCTGGCAATATAAAGTGAATAGAGATAAATTAATGATTACCATAGTCCATAAAAAGGTATTGCTTTTCCACTTAAAACTATCTCTCATCTCTTCTTGACATAGTCAAATGGATTCACTAATTAATACTAATGAACAGAAATCTTTAGGTGAATCATTTACTTCCCTTTAAAAGGAGGCTAAATTAACATTAAGATGGGTCAAAGTTAGACCCAAAAACTTCAAAAGTGATTGTTTAATTGAGTGGATTTAACTTATCTTCCCATGATAATTGATAGCAAAAGCAAGCATTTAATTGGAAATCGCCATGAAATAAAGCAAGACATACTGAAACCCTATTCCACATTTTTTTTCATGAATCACTTATAAGAAAAATGAAGTTACTGATATATTTAGCAATTAATTTTCAGCTAACTGTCATATAATTTAAATCTTTGACAAGAAAAATTGGGTAACTTTGATGTTTGACTTCTAAAATTAACAAACGATGCTAGATTTATGCCAGAGTTAAATTGCTCACTGTAAATACACAGACTCTTTACCCTGAATAATTAGTAACACAGCAGGTCACAAGATGAAATTCCAAACCAGCATCTTTAGAGTTTAAGGTCATTATCACAACGTAAATGTGAAAAATCTCTGTAACTATCACATGAGGTCAGAAGGTCAATGAACTTTTTAGTAAAAAAAAGGCATAAAGAGAATGAGAAAGTCAGAAGAGACAGAGTAAAATAACTAACACAAACTGACCTCAGATTTTGACCCTTTATTTAAAAGGAAAGAACACATATCTACAAGATAAAATCCACATACTAAATACAAAGGCAAGGAAACTCTGAGACAGGAAAAATCTGGTTGATGGAAGAAGTGAAACTGATCACCTTGCCCTCCACTGTCAATCATCAGGTTTGGGCTCATTATCAGTCCTGTGTTTTCTCAGAACAAAAGCAGACAGGTGGAATCTTCAAAACCCTGTAAAACCATTGTGCGGTTGGGGGGTGTGGTTGGCAGGCAGAAAAAAAGCACACAATCTTCTTAGCATGCATTAGAAAGAGCTACTCCCCATTCCCCAAATTCAGGACCAGGTAGGACCCAGAGAGTAAAATGGGTCTCATGCCACAAAGCAGTGATGGCTGACATGGGTACAGAGCCAGGGCAGACATAGGCCATGAGGGGACAGAGACAGCAGCGTTGCTGAAAATGAGCACAGGAAGCCCTTATAGGCCACACACAAGTGATCTGTATAAACCCAAAGACAGATTTCTGAACTCATTTCCTTCCTTTACTTACTAGTTTTGTGGACTTGAAGTTCAAGTTGGAGGACTCACTAACCCTGCTTTCTTAACTGAAGAATATCAACCACACTTGAGGAATTTATTTTTAACAGGCAGGGTTTCCTAGAAAAATAGAAGGCACTCTATGTGTTCCAAGCATGAAGGGTCTATTACAAAGAATGAGAGAATTATCCAGCCATGGGAACAGTTGGGGAGGGAAGGTCAGGCTGATGATCTCAGCCTGGAGCATGGCTAAGGGTTTCTCCTGAGCTGGCAGGCTAGCTCCTATGACGCCTGCCCATATATGGAAGCTCTCACTGACTCTCCCTGTCTCCAGCAGGGCAAGGGGGGGGGGGGTTCTCAGGAGCCAGGCAGGAAACCAGAGTCCATATGTCATCTGCACAGCTTCTGGCTGTAACTGCTTTCAGAGAATAATGGCCTCTCCTTGCTTCTGCCTTCCTCGTCAAACGAAAATGCTTCTTACCAGCCTAGGTCAACCAGGAACCTACAGGGAGAGAGATTCTTAAAAAAAAAAAAGGCTTGGGGCACCTGGGTGGCTCAGTGGGTTAAGCCGCTGCCTTCAGCTCAGGTCATGATCCCAGAGTCCAGGGATCGAGTCCCACATGGGGCTCTCTGCTCAGTGGGGAAACTGCTTCCTCCTCTCTCTCTCTGCCTGCCTCTCTGCCTAGATGTAATCTCTCTCTGTCAAATAAATAAATAAAATCTTAAAAAAAAAAAAAAAACAACGCAAGGCTTTGGCTTTTCTGCATGGCAGAGGAGACCCTGGGAAGACATGGTGATGGTCCAACTATCCAGCATAAATGGAACCAGGATGGAATTAGGCTATGCATGATGAGAGGACAGTAAGTAGCGGTATCACCACCATCATCACCATCTCCATCATCTTTAGAGGCCAGAAAATCCCGGTGGCAACACTGACTGTAGAAAAGACACCATGTCTAAGGATTTGCTTCCAGGCACAGAGAGTCTCTTCAAAAAAATACAGCCTGGTGGTTCCTCAACAAAAAAAAAAAAAAAAGAAAGAAAAAGAAAAAAAAAGAAAGAAAGAAAGCAAAGAAAAATGACTTGGGAGGCTTTCTCTGTACTTTGCATTATTTCCCAAAATGTTTTTTGGTGTATCGATATAATTTAGACAAAGAGAGGTTAAACAACATTATCTTAGGGAGAACAAGGAAAGTGGAGAAGGCAGGCGGGGAAGGAGGATAGAGGGAGCAAAGGGTGAAACCTGCTTGGATTTTAGCTGTTAAGCTCCTAGGACTCTATTCAAGCCAAAAGCTTTTCCTCCTTGTTCTAGGTTACTCATAACTGACACGCCTAATGACTGGAAAAGCACCTTTTTTTTTTTATCTTTAATTAGTGAGGAATGTGACAACAAGAAGGGCAGATTTAGTTAACAGCTTAGAAAACAGAATCAAGCACAAGGAAATAAATCATCTAATTGGTAAAAATCACTGACAATTCAGCAAATCCAACAGACTGACACCACCTATGCCTCAGGGCTGCAAATTATGACACAGTGAAAATATAATGTATTGACTCGACAATATAAAAACTTATCACCAACAAAAACCAAAATATGATTGAACCTCTCTGATAGGCCCAACTCTGGGCTGAAGAAGTTGCGGCAATGACAGCCAGGGGCAGGAGACACAGCCGAAGACAGATAACAGCACAAATCAGCTCATGCCCTGTGCCTAATGATGGGCACAGTGCAACAGTCAAGACAAGGATGCGATATCTGAAATCAAGAGTCAAGAATGGTTCGCCCTCAGAGAAAGTCAAAATGAGTAAGGAAGTAAGTTCCAACTTTCAAAGAGAGCAAGAAACAAGGGGAAACAAAAAGAAAGTGACTGGAAATGTACCCAGAGTTCCATGAGCCATAAAGCTGTCCACACATACACGCTGTGGAGTTAGTCACTGGGAGGGTGGTCATCAATCAGTATGGTCACACTAGAAAACTCCCTTAGGGGAAGTTAAGAGGGAAAATAAAGACCTAAATGGTGCCATATATCAAGCCCATGAATCTGGGAATAGGATGGTAAAAGATGCATTTATGGTACGAATTAATCCAAATGACCAAGGAGGGCAAATGTTTTCCCCATGTATGCTGTGTGTCATAAAGTATCCTGTAACCATGCATGCAAGACTGGCACATTTCGCCAGAAAGGTCATCCTGTTGACTCTGACTGCAGCCTCTTTCCTGCACCTGTTCAAGAGGTCTCCCTCCACATAGGTTTGCAGCACGCCAATGTATCCAACCCTACATTCAACGTGAAGACATTTACTCTCTTCTGTCCTCAGGCCCTTTGACAAACATTAAACTGTTTTTCTTCCTAACATATTCTGATACATTCTCACAATAGACTACACTGGCATTGAGGATTTCACTGGGTTGTAACACCTAATAGGATAGAAAAAAAAAAAAATTCGGCTCATTCATTCAAAAATCATTCAAAAGGTGCCTTCAGTGTTCTAGCTGCTCTCTTGGTTACTGGCAATGCAGTGGATTTTAACTACTCCTTCCAACAAAAAATGCCAGCTTCCCATTGCTTTCAGAATATAAATACCACACTGTAGCTTTCAAATTCTTCTACACCATGACCCCACTTAATCTTTCAGACACGTCTTTGAGTACAAACCACAAACAGCACATACTTCATGAACATTTTCTTATTTCTTCTGAACTAAATGTGGCCCTTCCTTACATAAAATATGTTTTCTTCTCTTTTATAGAATTCTGTGTCTTGTTTCCAGGTAAATGCCTTTTTGTGATAAACTTCCCTCAAAACTTAATGGATAGCAACAATAGCTTATTGTTTTTCATGTTTCTGAGCCATGTCGAGGAGGTTCCTTCGCCAAACTTGTCTGTTCTCATTTAAGTGTCTGCACTCAGCTGGAAGGGGAGCTCAGCAGGAAGGTCCCAAATGGCTTCACCCATGTCTGGCAGCTTCTGCTCCTTCCAAATGGTATCCATCCCTTTCCTTCAATACGCCCTCTCGTCTTTCTGCAGGTGAGATTGACTTAGTGAGAGTATGGTCTCCAAGTAGCATTCCAAGGTGACAAACAAAGATACTGCAAGATATCTTGAGGTCTAGACTCTGGAGATCACAACACTGCTTCACCTACATTTTATTTGAAACAAAAAGTCACAAAGCCACCTATGATTCAAGGAGTGGTAAAAGAGACTACTTCTTTTTTTTTTTTTTTAATTTTTTTCCTTTTTATTTATTTGATAGGGAGAAATCAGAAGTAGACAGAGAAGCAGGCAGAGAGAGAGACAGGGAAGCAGGCTCCCCACCGAGCAGAGAGCCCGATGCGGGGCTCGATCCCAGGACCCTGAGACCATGACCTGAACCGAAGGCAGAGGCCTAACCCACTGAGCCACCCAGGCACCCCAAAAGAGACTATTTCTTGAGGGGAAAATAAAAAGATTTTGTAATCATATTAAATCCGTCACAATCTGTCCTCTGGTTACATAAGTACTTCTAATCCTCCCACACATAAAATACAAGTATCTGTTCTCCAGAGCCCTAAAGTATTACCCTTAAGTTTCACTGAGCTCAGAGACCAGTATCTAATGATCTGTATTTTGTCCATAGATCCATAAGCTAAAAAGGTGATGCACCATCACCAACCCCCTCAAACACATCCATTCATCCATCTAACATCCATCTAGCATTGGTAATACAGAGGCAGAATAACCTCAATAGAAATAATGTGAACATATAACCTCAGTATGGATGGGACACATGGAACCTACCCATTCAGCGCGTTTCTGAAATCCAGCCATCACTTACTGCCAGTGCTGTAACTCTGAAAATAGAGAATGTTCTTTGTTCATGGCCCTTGTGTGCTCCCTAAGACTGGTTCCCTAATCCATCATTCTCCTATGTTCTTGGTACCTTCTCTGGATTCTTGGTTCTGCTCTCTAAAATGTTTTTTCTTCTCTATAGGTCATGTTTATAATTAAGAAGTTATAGTGGGCTGCTTTCTGCTTTCTACAGACTTCTTTTTCTGTTTTAAATGTCTCAGCTCCTAAAGGTCAAGACCAAGTTGGTGGTCTTTGTACCAATTCAACACCAATGTCCTTTAACATAGCATCCTACAATCTTCTACTTTTATAAAAATCTCCTTTCAAATCAAACAGTTGCTTCATTAGTTCACATGTTCATCATACATACAAAGCTAGGAAAATACTATGGGCACCTTCATTATTGTCCAGAGATCTCCTTAATCAGACCGCTAAGAGTATTTAGTACAGCATCTTTCTTTTGAATTATAGCAAGTGATAGTTTTGACAACTGTTCAACCACTTATTACATAAATGTTCTTCTTGCAGCTTCCAATAGTTCCTCTGCTTCTATCCTAGCCTCCATGGACAGTCTCCTTGCCTTCCTGTATCACCTAGCCCCAAACATTCAGGGTTCTGTTATAGCCTCACTTGCTCACCAGTTCGTGTCTGGCACTTTGTGCTTTATACCCATTTGGATACTTTGGTTCTATTCTTGTGGCATCTCATCTTCTAATAGGTCACATCAACTTCCTTACATGAAAATCTCAGGGCAGCATTTTTAAAAGCAGAAAGGGCAAAGCCACACAATGTCACTTCCATGTTATTTTAATTGTCAAAGAAAGTCACAGGGCCAGTTTCCCCTCAAAGACTGAAGAAACTAAATTTTCTTCAAGATTCTTACATCCTCGTTCATCAGAGATACTGGCCTATAGCTTTGTCTCTTATTTTTTAATAGCATCTTTATCTGGCTTTGGTATGCTGTCATGCTGGCCTTGTAGAATGAACTTAAAATCCTTCCCTTCTCACCTGTTTTTTGGAATGGTTTGAGAAGAATAGGTATTAATTCTTCTTTAAATGTTAGACAGAATTTACCAATGGGGTCGTCTACTCCTGGACTTTTGTTCATTGGGTGTTGATTACTGATTGAATTTCATTGCTGGTCATCAGTCTGTTCATATTTCCCATTTCTTCCTATTTCAGTTCTGAAAAGTTATGCGTTTCTAAGAATTGGTCCATTTTTTCTAGGAGATCCAATTTGTTGGCTTATAATTTTTCATAATATCATCCTTTGCATTTCTGTGGTGGTCAGTTATTATTTATTCTTCTTTATTCTTTATTTATCAGTTATTATTTATTCTTCATTTATTTATATCCCCATCCTTTTTTTATTTTATTTAATGAATCTGGCGAAAGGTTTATCAATTAGCAAACCAAATCCAACAATACATTTAAAAACCATGAGAGACTCTAGACTCTGAGAAACAAACTGAGGGTTACAGTGGGTGGGGGAGGGTAGGGGATCAGGTAACCAGGAGACAGGTATTAAGGAGAGCATGTGTGGTGATGAGCACTGGGGTTTATATGCAACTAATGAGTCACTGAATGTTACATCAAAAACTAATTAAGGGGGCGCTTGGGTGGCTCAGTGGGTTAAGCCACTGCCTTCGGCTCAGGTCATGATCTCAGGGTCCTGGGATCGAGTCCCACATCGGGCTCTCTGCTCAGCAGGGAGCCTGCTTCCCTCTCTCTCTCTATCTGCCTGCCTCTCCATCTCCTTGTGATTTCTCTGTCAAATAAATAAATAAAATCTTTAAAAAAAATTATAAAAAAAAAACTAATTAAGTATGTTGGCCAACTGAATGTAATTAAAAAAAAAAAAGGAAAAGAAAAAGAAAAAAAAAATCCTTCACCGTGATCAAGTAGGATTTATTCCCAGGATGCAAAGATGGTTCAATGTTTACACATTAATCAATGTGAGTCATCACATTAATAAGACAAAGGATAAAAACCAAGTGATCATCTTATTAGATGCAGAAAAAGCACTCAGTTAAGATAAAAACCTTTAACAAAGTAGGTTTAGCAGGAACATGCTTCAACATAATAAAGGCCATATTCAAAAAGTGCACAATAACCATCACATTCAACGGTGAAAACTGTTAGCTTTTCTCCTAAGGTTAGGAACAAGACAAGGATATCTACTCTCAACACTTTTAGTCAACACATAATTGGAAGTCCTAGCCATAGAAATCAGACAGGAAACAAAAGGCATTCAGTTTGTTAAGAAGTAAAACTTTCATTATTTGCTGATGACATGATACTACAAACAGAAAACTTTAAAAACTCTACAAAAATACTATTAACACACAAAAAAATACTACTAACTGATAAATGAATTCAGTACAGTTGCAGGACATAAAGTCAAATACAGAAAATTTGTTGCATTTCTATACACTAATAATGAAGTAGCACCAAAAAGAATAAAATATTCAGCAATGAAGTTAACCAAGGAGGTGAGAGATCTATGCTTTGAAAACTATAAAATGCTGATGAAAGAAGTTTAAGATGACACAAAAAAATGGAAACATATTCCATACACATGGAATTGGAAGAACCAATATTATTAAAATGCCCATACTACTCAATGCAATCCCTTTCAAAATACCAACAGTGTTTTTCATAGAACTAGAACAAATAATCCTAAAATATCTATGGAACCACATAGCCAAAGCAATCTTGAAAAAGAAGAACAAAGCTGGAGGTATCACAATCCCAGATTACAAAATACACTACAAAGCTGTATTCATCAAAACAGTAAGATACTGGCACAAAAAATAAATACACAGATTAATAGAGAACAGGCAATAGAACTGAATAGACCACATTTTATGGTCAATTAATCTCTGACAAAGGAGGCAAGAATATGCAAGGGGGGAAAACAGTCTTTTCAACAAATGGGGTTGGAAAACTGGACATCCACATGCAAAAGAATGAAACTGGATCACTTTCACTGGACACCACAAAAAAAGAAACTCAAAATGGATTACAGACCTAAATATGAGACCTGAAACCATAAAATTCCTAGCAGAAAACTGCTATGAACATTGGGGTATAGGTACTCTTTTGGGGGTAAATACCTAGTAGTGCAATCACTGGGTCATAGGGTAGCTCTATTTTTAACTTTTTGAGGAACCTCCATACTGTTTTCCTGAGTGGCTGTACCAGCTTGCATTCCCACCAACAGTGTAGGAGAATTCCCCTTTCTTCACATCCTCATCAACACTTGTTGTTTCCTGTCTTGTTAATTTTTGCCATTTTAACTGGCATAAGGTGGTATCTCATTGCGGTTATGATTTATATTTGCCTGATGGCTAGCAATATTGAACATTTTTTCATGTGTCTGTTAGCCATTTTTATGTCTTCTTTGGAGAAGTGTTCATGTCTTCTGCCCATTTCTTGACTGGATTATTTAGGACCTCATCAAGATAGAAAGCTTTTGCACAGCAAAGGAAATAATGAATAAAACTAAGAGGCAACCCATGGAATGGGAAAAGATATTTGTAAATGATGTTTTAGATAAAGGATTGGTATTCAAAATTTATAAGGAACTTATAAAACTCAACACCCCAATAAACAAATAATCCAGTCAAAAAATTACTTATAAACTCCTATTTGAGCATGGATACATTTTCTATTATGACATAAACATTTTCTCCATCAAACTGCCCTTTCCTAAGCATTCCTTAAAAAGAAATTCCATGACGAGAATACTGTATAAGTAATTTAACATATATATATTTTTTAACCTGTGGCTCTAATTACTTACTTTAAAGAAGTGGTTAAATACTCTTTGACTTCCACTTCAGCATATTTAAAAATAAACCTAAATATTCACCTAGTTTTCTCCAAGTAAATTCAACTTTGATATAAAAGGCAGGAAATGCATTTCATTCAAAGATAGTTATTAAACAATTTTTTTAATAGTAACTATGTGGCACTGAGGAAATAAGTTTATCTCTTTGGATTTCTACTTTTTCACCTAAGATATGAAATAGGAATTTCTTTCAAGTCTTATAGCTCAGAAATACCTAGTTTTCCATATGCCTTTTTGCTTCCTAACACACTAATGCAAAATTGAAGGACTCATTAGGTTGTTTTTCACTATCCATCAGTTTCACTAACAAGAGCTTTACTACTTAGAAGAATATGGTAGTAGATGATTAATGAGCCAGATCTTCAGCCTAAATATACATTCTCACATTGCTTAGCATACTGATAAACCAGCTAAGAAAAAAAACCCAAGTTGAGACTGTCCAACTTCCTTAATCTGGCAATTTTATTGTTCTCATTTAATGAAGTTAACACCCAGGAGAAGGAATAAGAAAAATAAACAATAAATGTACAGGCGCCTGTAAAATGAGGGCAGATGTCAAATCAAAATACAAGAAAACAGGTAAAGTTAGAATAAAATGTTAAATATAACTTACAAATATTTTTTTAAATTATTGAAGTCTCAGGCTATCCTTTTTTCCTAAATTTTTTACACAAAGTATTGTTCTTTGATCATGTCATTCCTTTTTCTCAGTTATTCTCTTGACTTCTAATCAAGAGGTTAAGATACCAGGAAACCTCCCAATTATGTAATTTTATACTTATACTTTCCATACTGAAAGAAACAAAGGCTTTCTAGACAACTGATTTCAGCTGGATCAGGTAATATGTAAGAGATGATGGAGATGTCCTATTTTTATAGAAAACAAACTATTATGTCAAAAGGACACAGAATTCAAATTCAAATGGATTTTGTTGCAACTGCAAGTGGGATTGATTCCTTAACTTATCTTTGTTCTGTCTCACTATTAGTGTATAGGAATGCAAACTATTTTGGTGCATTGATTTTATACCTGCCATGTTGCTGAATTCCTATATGAGTTCTAGAAATTTGGAGGTGGAGTTTTTTGGGTTTTCCATATCAAGTATCACGTCAACTGTGAAGAGTGAGAATTTGACTTCTCTGCCAATCTGAATGCGTTTTATTTATTTTGTTTTCTGATCATTGAGGCTAAGACTTCTAGTACTATATTGAACAACAGTGCTAAGAGTGGGCATCCCTCATGTGTTCCTGACCTTAGGGGAAAAGCTCTAAGTTTTTCCCCATGCGAATGATATTTGCTGTGAGCTTTTCATAGATGAGTTTTATGTTATTGAAGTATGTTCCCTCTATCCCTACACTGTGGAGAACTTATTCAAGAAAGTATGCTGTATCTTGACAAATGTTTTTTCTACATCTATTAAGAAAATCATATAATTCTTTTCATTTCATTTATTAATGTGATGTATCACATTGATTGATTTGCAGATGTTGAACCACCTTTGCAGCCCAGGAATAAATCCCACTTGGTCATGGTGAATAAATCTATTAATGTAGTATTGGATCTTATTGGCTAGTATCTTGGTGAGAATCTACAGATTCAATGTAATCCCTATGAAAATATCATCATCTTTCACAGAGCTAGAACAAATAATCCTGGAATTTGTATGGAACTGGAAAAGACCCCAAATAGCCAGAGGAATGATGAAAAAGAAAACCAAAGCTGGTGGCATCACAATTCCAGACTTCCAGCTCTACTACAAACCTCTAATCATCAAGACAGTATGGTACTGGCACAAAAACAAACACATGGGTCAATGGAACAGAATAGAGAACCCAGAAATGGACTCTCAAGTTATAGTCAACTAATCTTTGACAAAGCAGGAAAAAATATCCAATGGAAAAAGGACAGCCTCTTCAACACATGGTGCTGGGGAAAGTGGGCAGTGACATGCAGAAAAATGAAACTGGACCATTTCCTTACACCACACACAAAAATAGACTCAAAATGGATGAAAGACCTCAATGTGAGATAGGAATGCATCAAAATCCTAGAGAAGAACACGGGCAGCAATTTCTTTGACCTTGGCCACAACACCTTCTTGCTCTAGATGTGTCTACACATCTCCAAAGGCAAGGGAAACAAAGGCAAAAATCAACTATTGGGACTTCATCAAGATAAAAAGCTTCTGCATGGCAAAGGAAACAGTTCCCCAAACTCAAAGGCAACCAACAGAAAGGGAGAAGATATTTGCAAATGTCTGATCAGATAAAGGGATACTATCCAGGGGTGCCTGGTTGTCTCAGTGGGTTAAGCCTCTGTCTTCGGCTCAGGTCAGGGTCTTAGGATCCTGGGATTGAGCCCCGCATCGGGCTCTCTGCTCAGCAGGGAGCCTGCTTCCCTCCCTCTCTCTCTGCCTGCCTCTCTGCCTACTTGTGATCTCTGTCAAATAAATAAATAAAATCTTAAAACAAATTTAAAAAGGGCTAGTATCCAAAAATATGTAAAGAACTTATCAAACTCAACACCCCCCCCCAAAATAATAATCTTATCAAGAAATGGGCAGAAGGCATGAGCAGATATTTCTCCAAAGAAGACACACAAATGGCCAACAGACACATGAAAAAGTACTCAATATCACTTGGTATCAGGGAAATATCAAAATATAAAAATATCAAAAATCCAAATCAAAAGCACTTCATACCAGTCAGAATGGCTAATATTAACAAGATAGGAAATGGCAGATGTTGGCAAGGATGAGAATAAAGGGGAACAGTATTACTCATTTGGAATGTTACCAGAAAGATTTTTTTTTTTTTTCGGGAGACAGCATGGATATAGGGTGGAAAGATACCTTATTGTAAAGAGAGAAGAAGACAAAAAGGAGTAGATTTGAGTGGGATATAAAAATAACAATTTTATGGAAGTGAAAGAAAGGTTTGAAGAGGTTCAACATAAAATGAGAGAAAATATGAGGAAAAGACATAGATAATCTATTCAAAAAATATATGCAAACACTCACTAACACACACATATATACATATATACTCATATATATGTAAAAAGAGGAAATGGAGATTAAGGAAGAAGGAACAGGATGGGGAAAACATGATGGATTCAATAGGTTCTCAAGTATTTAATTAAGTTATAGTGCTTATACCTCATGGTGCTGTCCATTTGATCTGTGGTTATTAAAATAAGTTACAATCCATAATTTATTATCTCTGTCCTTTGAAAGGCTAATTGGCTTTTTTACAATTAAGAACTATTCAGAATTCTTCAGCTGTTTTTATCAAACCTTCAACTGGCTTCAAATTCAAAGCAGTCCCTTGGGAGAAACGGTTTGACTACTAAATTGTCATAAAAACAGACCTATCTGACCAGTTTTTCTCAAAGTGTGTGGCCGTCTTCTACATCAGCCACCTAGGATCTTCACTAGATGCAGGTTCCATCAGGAGTTTGCATCTGTTACATATGTGGCAGCCATCCTCTGTAGAAACTCTAAGCTGTGCAACTGAACACCTTCTTGCTCACCAGGGGAGGCTAAAATCCATATGGCTCACCTACAGCTTGTTCTTTTTTTTTTTTTAAGCTTTTATTTATTAATTTGACAGAGAGAAATCACAAGTAGACGGAGAGGCAGCCAGAGAGAGAGAGAGAGATAGGGAAGCAGGCTCTCTGCTGAGCAGAGAGCCCGATGCGGGACTCGATCCCAGGACCCTGAGATCATGACCTGAGCCAAAGGCAGCAGCTTAACCCACTGAGCCACCCAGGCGCCCTTACAGCTTGTTCTTGGACAGAATCCTGATGGGAACCATGTGACCGACCACATAGATATAGATTTTAGAGATGTTAGTTGAATAAGATCTCACAGATGGTTTGGAAACCATTTTTGTCACCATATCAAGTGTCTTTGGACAAATATACCAGAACACTCCTTTCTTGCTCAGTTCAATTTGTTGGACAAAGTCCAGGGTGATTTCTGTTTCATCACATTTAAAAAGTCTCAGAGGTTCCATGTAAGACCCAATTAATGTGGTATTCAAGAAATATAAATGGATCTAGTAATTCTGAATGATAATACTGAACTTAACCAATTCCTCATCAGATCGTAGAATGACACTTAACTAAAATGAGGAATGAGCAAAGTGTCCTCGACAAGGTCATTACAGGCCATTCATCTGTTTACCCTGATAGAAAATAAAACTGTTAGTATTTATGCTATCACCTCTCATGTGGTTGTAAGAATTAAGATCACTTATTTGAAAATTCTCTGCGGTATCTGGGTAGCTCAGTTGGTTAGGAGGGTGACTTTTGATTTCAGCTCAGGTCATGATCTCAGGGTTTAGACATGTAGGGCTCCACACTGGGTACGGAGTCTGTTTAAGATTCTCTCTCTCCCGGGGCGCCTGGGTGGCTCAGTGGGTTAAGCCGCTGCCTTCAGCTCAGGTCATGATCTCGGGGTCCTGGGATCGAGTCCCACATCGGGCTCTCTGCTCAGCAGGAAGCCTGCTTTCTCCTCTCTCTCTCTCTGCCTACTTATGATCTCTCTCTGTCAAATAAATAAATAAAATCTTTAAAAAAAAAAAAAAAGGTTCTCTCTCCACCCCTGCCTGCTTATTTTCTGTCACCACAAAAAAAAAAAAAAAAAAAAAAAAAAAAGAGAGAGAGAGAGAGAGGGAAAGAAAGAAAATTCTTTAAAAAGTACAATGTATGATTGGATCACATGATACCATTCCAGGATAGTTGTCCCTAGATACTATGTCTATATTAAAATTCCAGAGGGGAAAAAAAATCAAATAAATTTTTGCACATGCATTTTATAAGTATCATTTAAAATGAGACTATGCATAAGAAGTGAGTTATTGTTCATTTAATATCTGCTTATTGCTTCCTCTTATCTTTCACACATCTCATTTACATGCAGGGATCCCAGCCTTCAGTGATGTCCTACTGATTCTTGTAATTTATTATCTCTTGTTATTCACCTCTGGTATCTAAATATAGCAAAATGGAGCCTTTTAAGCTGTGCATGTGGAAATTTTTGCTAGGTTTGCTGTGCTAACAATATATGGACAGCATGAATATTCCTCTCATTTTCTGCGTGTGTGATTCTATGATTTATCCTTCAACATCCTAAGATACGGTGGCTTCCTTTTTTGCATTAATAATTTTTTGCATTTTTTTTGCATACATTCAAGAGGTACTTAACAAGACGAGATGAAAAATTTCTGACAGCTCATGTAAAGTTTTCTCACCTAGATTGCTATACAGTAAACTGTGCCGAGAATAGAAGAACATAACAGCTACCATTTATTTTTTTATAATTTTCTATATACACATATGAATGTTATTATTCCTTATGACCCCATGAACTACATAATTAATTACTCCCATATACCTAAGCTGCAGAACACAGAGGTTAACTGACAGTAAATGGCCAAGCCCAGGTTTGAACCATCTGTATTGAATCCACAGATAACTTCATTTAAAAGCTCCAAGAAGCAAATACCAAAACAGAATTAAAAATCCAAAGATTTTACTTGGGGAAATACCTGTGGGGAAATGGAGAAAAACTCAGAAAGGGTGGGAGAGCTGTCACATCACTAAGCAAATCTCTAGAGAAGTGAAAGAGAGGAAACAAAACGGATGGGGCAGAAGTGATTCAGACGCAGGGCAGATTAAAGAAAGTTTGCCAACGCTGTCAAAGTCCATAGGTCAAAGACAGCATCAGAGGAGTGCCCTGTCTTTCAAGACTGAGCCCCCCTTCATCTCCCTGCTGTGCTCAGACACTAAGCAGGAATGGCCCATATGCAGAGTGCCTCGGTGGGACCTGTGGTCAGTTATCCTCCTTATGCTTTCTGTACCTGCAGGTCTGCATGGTGCATTCTCAGAACCAAAACATAATCCTAACCACTACACAACACTGCCCATTAGTCCGAAGTGGGGGTTGAGGGGAGGCTTGGCAAGGAAAACGCAGTCCTGCGGCTAAGTTCTAAGAATGAGTTTAAGAAAAGGGACAGAGTGCAGTAGTAAACCCAGTATAACACAGATTCTATAAATCCTTGCATTTTCCAAGTGACAATTGGGATTCTTTTTTTTTTTTTTAATTTTTTATTTTTTATAAACATATATTTTTATCCCCAGGGGTACAGGTCTGTGAATCACCAGGTTTACACACTTCACAGCACTCACCAAAGCACATACCCTCCCCAATGTCCATAATCCCACCCCCTTCTCCCAAAACCCCTCCCCCCGGCAACCCTCAGTTTGTTTTGTGAGATTAAGAGTCACTTATGGTTTGTCTCCCTCCCAATCCCATCTTGTTTCATTTATTCTTCTTCTACCCACTTAAGCCTCCATGTTGCATCACCACTTCCTCATATCAGGGAGATCATATGATAGTTGTCTTTCTCTGCTTGACTTATTTCGCTAAGCATGATATGCTCTAGTTCCATCCATGTTGTTGCAAATGGCAAGATTTCATTTCTTTTGATGGCTGCATAGTATTCCATTGTGTATATATACCACATCTTCCTTATCCATTCATCTGTTGATGGACATCTAGGTTCTTTCCATAGTTTGACTATTGTGGACATTGCTGCTATAAACATTCGGGTGCATGTGCCCCTTTGGATCACTACATTTGTATCTTTAGGGTAAATACCCAATAGTGCAATTGCTGGGTCATAGGGCAGTTCTATTTTCAACATTTTGAGGAACCTCCATGCTGTTTTCCAGAGTGGTTGCACCAGCTTGCATTCCCACCAACAGTGTAGGAGGGTTCCCCTTTCTCTGCATCCTCGCCAGCATCTGTCATTTCCTGACTTGTTGATTTTAGCCATTCTGACTGGTGTGAGGTGATATCTCATTGTGGTTTTGATTTGTATTTCCCTGATGCCGAGTGATATGGAGCACTTTTTCATGTGTCTGTTGGCCATCTGGATGTCGTCTTTGCAGAAATGTCTGTTCATGTCCTCTGCCCATTTCTTGATTGGATTATTTGTTCTTTGGGTGTTGAGTTTGCTAAGTTCTTTATAGATTCTGGACACTAGTCCTTTATCTGATATGTCGTTTGCAAATATCTTCTCCCATTCTGTCAGTTGTCATTCTGGACATTTTGACCACCGTGAAGATCATGGTCTTAATTCTGAGAATATTGGGTACCCATCAAAAAATTCAAAAGCAGGGAGATGGAATGATCGCATACTTGTTTTGCAAAGATGGCTCTAGCCTCAAGGTGGAGAACTGATGGGGCGTGGAGGCCAAACTTTTCTATTTCTAAATATATGTTTATAAAAAAAATAAAATTAAATTTAAAAAGAACAAATACCTTAGCTTGCAGATTTGCAGCTGCTAAAAGTTCCCATTTAGGGCATTTTTAAAATTGTGGATTATTTCTGAACATGTCTCTCCTTTAATACTCTCTGCAAAATGTGTAAGCCTAACCACTCATTAGAGAAAAATGTTCTGTGTTTTTGTGATGCTGTGGCTTCTAACCTGAGCATTTTTATCTACATCTGTGTTGTCAGTTGCAGTACATGTTGTGCTCCCCATGACGGCCAAAACAAAATACAACAGACTTACAACAGACTTTTCTTCCTCTTCTTCTTCTTCAGCTTGTATAAAATAAGCCATAAATTAAGAGTTTTGAGGGAATATGTCTTGGAACATTATTCTCGACATTTGGGACAAATCTCCTACCCAGTTGTTTAAACCAGATCCTGCCAATTCCCTCTCTATGATCATGTGTTTTGAAAATTAATTTGTGAACCAGCTTCATGAAACCTGGAACTGTTTTTTCTACAAGAGCAAGCTTTTCCAATGGAAATAACAGTTGGCATACCAGGTTGGCCTACAAATTTTAAGGTAAAAAAAAAAAGAGAGAGAGACAAGTTGGGAAAAAGTATTCTAAAAAGCCATTATGAAAACCAGCTATGGTTGTTGATAAATAGTATTTTGCTACCTCCCCCTCACAATCAGATGAGGAGGTATTATTAGATTCTTATACTATAGCTGAGAAAATGGATTTATTACTTTATAAATGTATATACATAATTCATTTTATAGATCAATACTTTCAGCTTCCATTTAAAATCTAGGGGTGCACGGCACCTGGGTGGCTCAGTGGGTTAAAGCTGCTGCCTTTGGCTCAAGTCATGATCCCAAGGTCCTGGGATCAAGCCCTACATCAGGTTCTCTGTTCAACGGGGAACCTGCTTCCCTCTCTCTCTTCCTGCCTCTTACCTACTTGTGATTTCTGTCTGTCAAATAAATAAAATCTTTAAAAAATAAACAAAATCTAGGGTTACATCTTTATTTAGCTGTAACAGTGAAGTTAGATAGTAAACTCTTCTCTGTGAGTCTCTGTGCACTCAGGCACTACTGATGGCATAGCCGGGGAAGGGGGTTCAGGAAGGATAGATGTAGATGAAGAGGTAGGGAAAGACTGAAATTTCAGGAGATGAGATCCATCACTCTTAGCCCACAAGTACCACTTTCACCATCACCACCATCACTCTCTCTCAAATACCGCTATAACAGTCCTCATAGTTGTAGTTGGGCCCCTTTCTATTTCTGGTGGTATTAACATACCTACCATTACAGCTATCACCCAAACACCACCACTGTTGATACCACCTTATTTTTATCTCCTCTCTCCTCCCAGTGGAACCACTGACAACCACTCCCACAGACTACCTCCCACAGACAACCTTTTGCCTGCTCTTTACCATCACTATCCTCACCTTGATGACATTTCACGCAGCTAAGTCGGCTCCTCATTTCTCTTTATACATGTGTGTGGATTTACCCACAAGAAATTTTGATTGCCGTTTGAAAGGTCTCTGCAGTCCATTCCCAGCCTCTTAAAGAAGAAAACTGAGTCTATGAAAAGCTCTAGGCAGTATAGAAGAAAGCCCTTGACCACAGGAAGGATAAGGAGGTACATGCTAAAAGAGATAATACAAACTAAAGAACAAGCTACCTCAGAAGAGATTAAAGATTGGGCAAGTTAGTACCATCAAAAGAGACAGGCTGTAACTAGAGGGATTGAAGAAGTAATTAATGAGAGAGTTGGAGGTAATTGAGAGGGGAGATAAGATGGAGGCTATCACTCTAGATTAAAAGTCCTTTATAACCACTATAGGTGAATCATTACCCACCAGATACTGGAGGAAAAAACTAGCAGAATTTGTCATTTCATATTTATCTGCTGGTAGGAACCCATGAGACGATCTAGATAATGGCCATTCAGAACAAAATGTAAAAATAAAAATGAACAAGGATAGAAGTTTTTTAAATGATGGGAATAGGCAATCTCAAATGATACTCTCCTCTTTTTTTGTTGATTTATAATAATATTGGTCAAAATCTTGAAGTTTTTACTTATTGACAGACCCTCCTCTGCCTATGGGGAAGAGAGAAAAAGTTACCAAGTAAGTCTCTTGGATTGATTATTTCTTCTAGAAATGAAGCCTCAACAGCTCATCCTTGATTAGGAAACAAAGCAAAACTCAAAGTCATCCGTGTAAAAACAAGACGAGCCGTTGTTAGGCAGAGTGTACTCACATCAGTTCTCTTAGTACAGGAAAACCCAAATTTCACACCAAATCCACAGCTCTTACTGCTTGAACCCACACCTTTAAGCTCAGTGGGAAAACTATTGTCTAAACCTCTGAAGTAAACCCTCAAGACATGGCTTTGGAGGAAATTTTTAAATAGGTTCCAGATATGGGGTGTCTGGGTGGCTGGGTGGGTTGAAGCCTCTGCTTTCGGTTCAGGTCACGATCCCAGGGTCCTGGGATGGAGTCCCGCATCAGGCTCTCTGCTCAGCGGGGATTCTGCTTCCTCCTCTCTCTCTGCCTGCCTCTCTGCCTACTTGTGATCTCTGTCTGTCAAATAAATAAATAAAAATCTTTAGAAAAAATAAAAAAATAGGTTCCAGATAAGTTAGAAAACCAAGGTGATTCTGCCTACAACATTTGTGATCAAATTAAGATCAGGATAGAGTTTCCTCTTCCAAAAGTATGAATAATGAAAGAAAAATTCTTGGTGACCTTGAAAAATTACCTCAACAGAAAAGTAAGTAACAAAACAAAAGTAATCATAGAAACAATAAAATCTAGTTTATATTGAGTTATAATTAGCAAGAGTCCCAACTATAAATGCAAATGCATTAAATTCTCACTGAAAATAAAAAGGTTCATAAACATTGAGCAAGCATCTGACTTTCTGTTAATACGTAAGTGATACAGAGATAACCATTTAATGGGAAATTTGAAAATAAAAGGATAGACAAAACTATGTAAGGAATATTAAAAAGAAGAGTAGCAATTTTATGTTGGAAAATTTAAAACTAAAAAGCATTAACAGAATACATGATTCAAGCTGAAATTTTCTGAAAAGATGTAATTGAGGACCATTTAGTACTTGTTAACATAGCAAGGACTTCTGTAAATCCAAATACAATGTAATGGATAGGGAAAATGAGAGGTGTGCTACAGCCTGATTCTCCTTCCCTTGGAAACAACAGTAAGATAAGGTTGGAGGTTGTGAAGTGCCAAGGAAACAGATTCTGTTCCCATTATCCAGCATTAGGTTCAAAGAAATATTTGGATCAGGCCATGTCGGCCTGGGGAGCCTGGGTGTGAAATAGGAGACACTTTGAATTTTTGTTTCTTTGGGAATATATTTTTTTAAACGCTTTGTGTAGAGGTTATTCCCAGCATCCTAGAAGGCATCCTGTATTTCTGTCTGAGATTAATGAGATCTATGGGCCAAGGTGAGCAGTCTGAAGCACAAATCTGTCCAGCTGAGGCTCCCTGTAGAACAGCTCCATTAATACGGACGGAGATAGTTATGCTCGCATCACGTCACATGATGCACACTCAGATGTTAGCTTGTTAGTGGGGACTAGGAGCCCGGGGTTTCTTAGATCTGTGCTTTGATTTCTTTGCTCTGTTTTGGAAAATCCTTTGCCCTTGTCCCTTTCAATTTTGCATTGCCTCGCTCTCTTTTTCCTCATTCTGGGTTGCCAATCCTGTGATCCTGATACTTTAATCTGAATGTATTTTTCTGAACTATTTTCAACGTCAGAGATCGACTCTAGCTGTACCTCATCTTCCCTTAAACATGTATGTACTGGATTCCTAAGTATGTACTTATTTCCACGTCATTTCTAAAATGCAGTTTTTAGTCATCTGTCTCAATTCTACATCTTGTTTGTATTCCTGAATTACAGCAAGTTTAAAGCCTGTGATAACTCTGGTGTACAGCTTACCTGTGGATCGCCTTTATTAATATTTTTTTTTTATTTTGCTTTGTCCTTTTCCATAACTGATCATCTCTTTTACTGAGAAATGAGCATTATGCGTGGAAACTTGTAAGAGACTCTGGATGAGTTACTCATTGGAGCTAATTTACTTTTGCTTTAGTCAGGGAGCTAGGCTGGAGATGGATGACCTTTAATTCAATCGCAGGTTGAACCCAGGGCAGCAGATGTTTAGTCCTTGTAACAGCTGCACTGTTTGTGGCTGTCATTCTTAGGTTTTGGCATTTTATTTATTTATTTTTAGCTATTATTTTTAGCAAGCTTTTATGTCTTTATTTGATGGAAAGAGAGAGGGACAATGAGAGAGAAAGAGAGCAAGCAGGTTGAGTGGGAGAGGGAGAAGCCTGCAGGCTCCCCACGGAGCAGGAAGCCCGATGGGGGGCTCCATCCCAGGACCCTGGGATCATGACCCGAGCCAAAGACAGATGCTTGACTGACTGAGCCACCCAGGCACCCTGGGTTTGGTCTTTTAGGATCTCTCATAATTCAAACACACACACACACACACACACACACACACACACACACACACACACACACACACACCCTCTACACCCCTGCTATGTTACCCTCTTTCCCAATGGCCATCAGATCAATTTCATTTTCCACTTTTGGTCTCCTGGCTCTATGAGAGTTTCAGAAGTTGTTCTCACTTTTCCAGCTTCTCAGTCATCTGCAGGATTAGTAAACTTTGATAAATTTATTTGAGCGCCACCAGATTCTGGTGTTTCTAACCATTTTTACCTGTAATACAGGATTTTTTTTTTTTTTACTTCTTTTTAAAATGTAGAATGCTTTCACTTTCTTGGAGTTTTGAAATTCCATCAGAAAGATGTAGGTGTGTGTATTAAAAAAAAAAAAAAAAAAAAGCCCTGATTTGTTCCTAAAGGGCTCATTCTATGAGAAATTTTGTTTTAGCAATGACAAATTTTATTTTGCTATTTTTTATTCATTCTATTCTGTCTTGAATTTCTATAAAGTAGATGTTAGCTTTTTCTGAATCTATCCTTGTTTTCAGAAAAGGCAGAATAGTAAAATAGTAAAGAGACTAACATTATCAAGTTTCATATTGTCATTTTAAGATTTAGGTAACTGGGCAAGTTTGGAAAACTATCTGTGCCTAAGTTTCATGTTCAAGTTTATTAATTACACATTTTACAAATGACTCAGAAAAAAAAATTAGGCAAAATGTCATTATTAGTTCTCACTTGTCTAACGCTTGCGGTTATTGCTCTAACTTCCAGATCATTAATTTACCCTTCATCTATGTCCCTTTTATTAGATTTTTTTTCCCTTTCACAGTTGATCTTAAAATAGCAAACATCTCTCATGTAGTTACACAATTATTGCTTTTTGGAGATTGCTTTGCTTTGAATACAGATTTGGATTTTAAAATTCTCTTTTATAATTTACATTATGTTTCATTTTAATTCATCTTAGTCCCTTTTCTTTTGTTGTTAGATCTTCACTACAAATATTTGATAATTCTTATTTATGTTTTTAGGAACTAGAGTGATGACTGTGGGTGGCTAGTATGTTCTTAGCAATTTACCAGTTAGTTTCCACAGTAGCGTCTCTTTTCAACAGGAGAGCTGACTGTGGGCTCTGGGTTAATGGAAAATATGTCAAGGTAGTTTTGTCTTCTGGATGCAGTGATAGAAAGCTCAAACAAGAGATCACCCACTGCCTAATGGGATTTTGAGAGGTAGGGGAATTATGTGTGTATTCAAAGGTTGCCATTTTGAGCTAAAAATCTTTTAACTTTTAAAATGTAATAAAGGCAGTGCTAGTACATTTTAAATAGAATATTCTTCACACCTGTATAATGTTACTAGGTTTTTATTTTTGTACTTAGAATTATCTATCTGTGAATTAAGATTCTTCTACATTTTCAGGGATATACTTTTTTAGCCTTTGGGAGAACTTCAGTAAAGTTATATTATACAACTCATTTTCTTTTCCAATTAAAAATAAAACATTTTGGTATAGTTCTCATTCAGATCTTGTGTCAAAATCACTATATTTCTTGAGTGTATGTTTCTTTTTTCCTTTCACTGTTAAAATCAGTTTATTCTCCAGCCAAATGTTCCCAGCAGTTTCTGTCAATTTATATATCTATAAAGGAGGATATGTCAGAATCCATTTAGCAGTTTTCAGCTTCATTTTGTGAAGCTCTGAGAAAAGGAAGAATATGTATGGTCTGGAATACCAATATAAAATCTACTACTTTCTGAAATTAGGATAGATTTTAATGAAATCTTACTGGAGGATATAAAAAGACAAAGGAAGATAAAATTTCATTTTTCATGTTTCTTGAGATTTTCCTAGGTACATGGAGCCTTCATATATTTCCTTAAAATACTTCTAAAAAAATCAACACAACTTCTAAAGAATGTTGACTGAAACATTCAACGTACAGAACAAAGATGATTACATCACAAACCTCAGTATGTTTCTGTTTATAATCACAGGACTGTCATCTTCCTAAGAAAAGGATTTGTGAAAATATTCACAGAGTACTCATTTCATGTTGTAGTAAAAAGATCTTGTGCTCAGTACAATCATAATGACGATAGTAAGCTTTTCTTAAATTACATGCTAGCTATGGTATTGATTCTTCAAGAGATGATAACACTGTCATATTAATATATTTCTAATAAAAACACTGTCATATTAATATATTTCTAATAAATGTATATGAATAAATACTTGCAGAAACTTGATTCTGGTGCTCAGAAAATATGACCTAATTAAAAAAGGCTACTTGCACAGATTATATCCAATTTTATCCCCTGGTTTTCTTAAACATTACCATTTTCTTCTTTGGAAAATGAGGGAGCCAAGAGGTGCCAAGGTGGCTTAGTGGGTTCAGCCTCCGACTCTTAATTTCAGCTCAGGTCATGATCTCAGGGTGGTGAGATTGAGCCCCATGTCGGGCTCTGCACTGGATGTGGAGCCTGCTTAAGTTTCTCACTCTCCTTCTGCCCCTCCCCATCTCTCTCTCTCTCTTTCACTCCCTCTCTTTAAAAAAAAAAAAAAATGAGTGGGCCAAATAAAAAAGCAGTGTGTGTGAAAAACCTGCTTTTTGCTGAGGTAAAGTCTACTTGAATTTTGACTGATAGGGATATACGTTATTTTTTTTTTTTCCAGTTGAAGATGTTTGTTTACATATGTATGTCAGGGCAGCAAAAATCATATTTAAAATAAACCATCATGAAGGAAGGAAGAAAAAAGAAAACCTTGTCTTCAGAAAGGAAGACATTCATTTCAATGAATGTTCTGGCTTTATTTTGTTGATAAATATATTATTATGGCAGATAATTTAACAATTTTTCATTTTATTGGAATCTCATAAATATATGTAGATAGTTAAGATAAAGTTTAATTTTTTCCCAATTATTAAAAAATATCTGTCTCAATTCAAGTGGGGTAAAGTCAGCTTCTCAAATATGAGATAGAATTGAAGAAATGGGAAAACCCTATAAACCTAAGTTCTTTATACATGTACAAACGAATAACTGTGTATTTGTCCTATCTCTGACATCTCAATATTTTTTTTCATGCATTAACATGCTCATTTTTGATTAGTGTTAAATCCCATAAACATACAGTGTTTATCCTCTATCCAAAATAATAAATACAGGATACATGATTTTGAGTACCTGAGACAACAAACCCAGAATTGTGGGTGTAAATTCTCATGAATGACTGCCTTTTTAGTAGTTGCAACTTTTAGTAGTACTCCTTTTAATGTTTTATTCTACATGAACCATTAAGTTATACTATCCTTATTTTTTAATATTGATATGGATATACATACATATGCATAGAAACAAATGCAGGTATATGCACACAAATTTCTAGTTTCACTTAACTGATATATATGTAGATAATTTCAATAGCCTTTTTATGCTTTTCTCTCTAAATTTCAGGTATTCTATAATTATTTTAAATTCGGATAAGAATGAAGCAAAGGTGCCTGTGTGGATCCTTTGGCACCTTCCTTCAGTTCAGGTCATGGTCTCAGGGTTGTGGAATTGAACCCCTCATCAGGCTCCTGCTCAGCAGGGAGTCTGCTTGTCCCTCTCCCTGTGACCCTCACTTGTGCTTGCTCTCTCTCTAGTGTTCCTCAAATAAATAAATAAAATTTTTCTTAAAAAAAGAATGAAGGAAATATCATAAGATAATGAATTGTGAACATAGGGGTTTAAATAGTACTCAAAGAATTTATAAAATTCAGAAGAAAAAGGACAAATTGGTATATACAGA
Source organism: Mustela nigripes (assembly GCF_022355385.1). NCBI lineage: Eukaryota > Metazoa > Chordata > Mammalia > Carnivora > Mustelidae > Mustela > Mustela nigripes. Next base: position 121,485,311 of record NC_081568.1, read on the forward strand.
GCAACATTAAAAATGGTCCTATGTGATCTGTTAGCAGCTATAAAACACAGCTCTGAGTCAAACTTTGCACACAATGCTACAGCGCAGTATGAGGAGTTCATAGACATCAATAAAGAAAAAAACAGGGATTTGGTTTGCTTCACTGACCACTCTTTACCCAATGCATGACAAAGAACTGCTGTTCAACCAGGCAACTCAAGTCATTAATGATAGATAAATGTTCATTATCACTTATAATAAAAAATGCAAACTAAAACAGTATGGGTTTTCTTTACCTAGCAAGTGTTTGGAGATTAAAATACTCAGCATTGTGAAAATAATCTGCTTACTTACTTCCAGAGAAATAGAAGTTGATACAACCTTAATGGAGACAATTTTGCTTTCCTAAAAAAAATCTTTAAAAGCTTTCATCTACTTTGAATCACAGTTCCCATTCTGATAATGTATCTTTTAGAATAATTTTAAAAACCCAAAATCTTTATTCCTCTTAATGGAACAAGGAAACAGTCTAATTGTCCACTAATATAATATCAATATAATATAATATTGAGTGGTAAGGGACGGTGGTGAAGAAGGTACGCTTAGCACTATGAGCACAGGGAAATGTAGGGAATCGTTGAATCCCTAGATTGTACACCTGAAACTAACATCACACTTTATGCTAACCCTCTTAGAGTTCAAATAAAATTAAAAAGAAAAGTAAAAAAAAATCACAACAATTTTTAATATTTTGGTAAAAAGAACATGTTTTACTGTTTAATTAGTAGCTGGCATGTATTGAATGCTTCCGTGTAAAACACTGTTCCAAACACTTATATATGTAAATTTCTGATTCTCATACCAACAACCAATTGTTTTTTCCTTGTGAGTATTGTTTTATTCCTGTTTGACAATAGATAAAATCAAGGGTGAAAGATGTTAAACTGCTTGAGCCTTCATCATTAGAACACCACAGAGTCACAATTTGAATCCAGGAAATTTGATTGCAAATGTTGTACTCTTGTATCATTCTGTTTCCGACTGAGAAAAGGTATAAAGATGTGAATATAACAACACAAGTATTTTACACACAAGTATTTTACACACAAACGCAGACATACACTAGGGAAAAAAATGGCCACTTTTGTGTAGTAAAATTATGAGCGACTCAGTGTTTCTGTTTCTCAGTATTGGACACACTCTTCTACAGTAGATTTGTACTACCTTTCTGATGAGATAAGAGTATATATTTTTAGGCCAAATGTCAAGCCTTGCCATGAACCATATCATGGACTTAAAATGGAATTCCGTTATTTGAGGATAAGTTACACAAATCAGGTCTTTGGAATGCAGAATAGGGCTTGGCATAAGAGTGAGTTCTCAAAAAAAAAAAAATAGCTGCTAAATGATTGGTTAAAAGAAGGAATGAATCAAATGGCTAAGTTATTCGAATTGGGTAAAGTTGGTTTTCTATTTATGTAAAATTTGTGGTTTATGGATTTCTTGAAGTTCACATGCATGTATGTTATAGAGATGACTTAACTATTCCAGGAGTATTTTAAAAATTATATCTCTTGAATAGCATTTTCAATATGTTCTATAGAATATCAGCAAAGCAGGATGATAATTTAAAACCAGGCCCCGTTGTCAGACAGATTTTGGAAATGATAAGTATTATGTCTCCTTACAGATTTTAAAATGTTCATCACTATATTTTAAGGAAGAACTCTTAGGATAAAGAAAATTTAAAGTTTTGTTCTTTTACCATAAATCCCTTTTAAAGGAAAATTTTTACCACTTAATTTTACTGGTGTTCTATGGAAACTTTGGAATACTTTTTAGTCAATAATGCCTAAATAATTTTTATTCCCTTCAATGTGCTTACCATGGCATAATATCTCTTACAATCTTGGAGAATAGATTGATTACACAGGAATGACTCTCCAGATATGAGTGTCTAGGAATTCAGGAATTCAACTCTGACCATAGTTTCATATTTTAACTTTAGTTACATATGTTATTTATCAACGGTATTATATAATTCATGTCTCTCTGGATAGTAAACCTTTGCTTAAACAACATTTGAGCCAAGAAATAAAGGAACTTAAGAATTTAGTCCTGTCTGGAAATATATGGCTTTTTAAATAGTCCGTCAGAATAAAATCACTGATTTTTCACATATATAAGGCAGTACTTACATTAGGTCATCTTTTTTTGAGTGCAGATTTCCTAGAAATATTAACTCAATGATTTTGGTTCTGCTTCAATAATATTGTTAAAAAAGTATGTATATTCATAAGTAAAAAAAAAAAATAGCTCAGGAGAAGATGCTACAAACTATCTAAAGTCTGGTGAACAAACTTTGAAGTATCTTTCTGTGTACAGAAACCAGTATAGATACTAGTTTCTATATATGCTATTTTACATAAATGGATTTTTATTCTGTGTATTATTTTATAACCTATCTACCCTAGCAACTTCCACTCATTTTTCCCTTTGGCCCTCTGATCTATTCATAGTGGCTTTTTTTTTTTAATTTTAAGATTTTATTTATTATTTATTTGACAGAGAGAGAAAGGGAGAGATCACAAGTAGACAGAGAGGCAGGCAGAGAGAGGGGGAAGCAGGCTTTCTGCTGAGCAGAGAGCCGGATGCAGGGCTTGATCCCAGGACCCTGAGATCAGGACCCGAGCCGAAGGCAGCGGCTTAACCCACTGAGCCACCCAGGCGCCCCTCACAGTGGCTTTTAGTGGTCCCTTGTATGTCCATATTATGGGAATTTCTTTACCTGGTAAATATTCCACTTCATTTTTCTCCAAGTTAAACACACAAGTGACAGATGGTTCAGATATTAGCTCGGGTTTTTTCAGAGAAACTTTCCTATCCTTCCTTTCCCCACAAATTTCCACTACTTCATAATAGCTGTAACAGACGTAATATCACTTTTTTTTTCTTTTTTCCTCAGGTAAGTGACCTTTCCTTAGTAAGTTTTCCATAAGGGCATGGGTCTAAACCATTCATTCATTCATTCATTCATTTATCTCATTTGTGTAATATTTTTTAGTACTCACCCCCATTCCCATGCTTCTGTGCTATCACAAGGACCTAGATGCCAGAAAATTACATTTTCAAAACTCTATTGCCATTGGATTTTGCATAGGTTTTGCCAAAGGTGTCTTTGGATGGAGGTAAGACACCTGTTGGTCAGGGAAAGCCATTCTGCCTCTGGGGGCAGCATCAGCATTAGCTACAGGTGACTGTGGGACCCAGGCAATAGCATCAGTAATTTGAGTAATGAGAGTATAGAAGTTGCTGCTTAGTACATACCTTTAAAAGCATCCACAATGAACTTGAGGTGATGGGATCCAGCCGGGGTAGTGGGAGCTCCTGATTTCTGGGCAACACCATCATCTCCTTTGTGTTCTTTCAGCCATTCCATCACCTTTATACAAAACTGTTACTTTGGACCACCCACTGCTTTACATAGATTAGTTTCTGAGTTCCCAACTGGATCCCGACCAATCATATCATATCAAGTATTTTGTTCATATCAAGTATTTTCAATGAATGAGTGCTCCTGCTTTTCCACTCAATAATATGCCATAGATATATTTTATGTAAATAAACACATATCTACATCAACATTGATTTTTACAAATCTACTTAAATTACTCCTCCTAGTTAAGCTATAAAATAGAAATGAGGTTTATTAAAATCATTTCTATCTCAGTCGAGGCTACATTTAATTTTTAACATTCTATTATTCTGTCAGACTTCAAGTTCAAATGATGAGGAACTGTAATTGGGACTATGGGCTTACATGAATTTTTAGACCATGTGTAGTTGTATTTAAGCTCAATTTCCACTAATAATTTAGAATAGAAAAATTAGTTAACTTATTCATACTGATGAAAAAGTATCTTTCAAAGAGTATTTTAATATATTCTATTAGATGAATAGATTATTAGAAAATAAACTGATCATAGATACTAGTTGTATCTGGTATTCTATCTGATTAAAATGTTCTTGAACTATGATAATAAGGTAAAAAAAAAAATTCCTCCAGAGTTCTAAATAGTCATAAAGACATTCTTACATCCTCAAGATGGTAGGAGAAGAGTTTCAGGCTTGAAGAACAACTGTATAATTGAATAGATTCTAGTTCACCCTAACTTTAAATAACTGGAGGCAGAATAATATAGCCTTTGAAAGGAGAAAAAAATATATTAAAAATGTCACTCTCCCTTTAATTTTGAAAGCAGTTCTAATTAAAGGAAACAATGAAACAGTCTTTGTATTAAAAAGTCATTCATTGTATTATAAAAATGTTTCAGCATGTACAGAACAGAAAACAAAAATGACAGGCATTTGAACTGAATAAAGAACTGATTAATTTTCATTTCTTTTTTATATTGAGATAAAATTGACAATGGCAACATTATATTAATTTCAGGTGTACAATGTCAGGATTCGACACTTGTGTATACTGTGAAATGATCAACGCAATAAGTCTAGTCATCATTGTCACCATAGAAAGTTAAAAAAAATTTTTTTTTCCTTGTGATGAGAACTGTCAAGATCCACTCTCCTAGCAACCTTCAAATATGCACTATGGTATCACTCAATTTCCACTAATAATTTAGAATAGAAAAATTAGTTAACTTATTCATACTGATGAAAAAGTATCTTTCAAAGAGTATTTTAATATATT
>NC_081568.1:121490010-121668763 GCF_022355385.1 Mustela nigripes
GAGTATAGTCCCTGTGTGGTGTATAACATCCCCATGACCTTCACATGACATGTGAAGGTCATGGGGATGTTCAGTTGTGAAATTGAAGTCTGTACTTCCAGATTACCTCCCCAATTTTGACCAGACCCCAACTTCCTTCCCACCCCAGCAACTACCACTCTGTTCTCCAGATCCATAACTTTTGTTTTGTTGGTTCATGTTCTTTTAGATTCCACATAAGTAGAATCATATGGTATTTCTTTCTCCATCTCACTTATTTAACATAAATATTTTCCATGTGATGCATTAATCCCTCCATATTATCCATTATCCATATTATCTGTGCCTGTTGTAAATGGTAAGATTTCATTTTTTTCTTGTGGCTGAATAATCTCCCATTGTATATATATGTATATACCATGACTTCTCTATCCATTCACCTGTCGATGGACACTTAGGTTGTTTCCATGTCTTGACTATTATAAATAATGTTGTAGTGAACATAAGGGTGCAGATAATTCTTTGGACTGGTATTTTTGTTTTCTTTGGATAAATATCCAGAAGTGGGATTGCTGGATCATATAGTACTTATATTCTTTAATTTGGTGGGCATCCCCCTACTATTTCCCATAGGGGTAGCACCAGTTTACATTCTCACCAACAGTGTACAAGGGTTCCTAGTTCCCTGTTTTTATCAAAAACTCATTATTTCTTGTCTTTTTTATAATGGCAATTCTAACAGGTATGAGGTGAGTGCTCATAGTAGATTGATTTGCATTTCCCTGATGAGCCTCTTTACATGTACTTTTTGGCCATCTGTATGTCTTCTTTGGAAAAATGTCTATTCAGATCTTCTGCCCATTTTTTAATTGGATTTTTTTTTTTTTTTTTTTGCTTAGAACTCAACTCTGAGGGAAAGTTAAGGGTGTTTTCCTTGAAAATAGTAAATTAGGAATATGTATTTGAGGTAAAATAAGTGAGTATTATGTTTCTTCTTCTGTAAATATATCAAATTTTATCTCTTTTGAAGAATTAATTTTAATTAAGCAAATGTGAAAGAGGTAAAGCTTAACAATCTATAAAAGAATTTGTAAAAGAGGCCCATCTAACAGGTGATTTGTTCTTTTTGTGTTAAAATATGTGACAGGGTGATGGGCATGAAGGAGGGCACATGATGTAATGAGCACTGGTATTATATAAAACTGATGAATCACTGAACTCTACCTCTGAAACTAATAATACACTATAGGATAACTAAAAAATAAGTGACTTTCACTGATAATAATTTCTTTGTTTTTAAGTTTTTAATTGAATTCCACTTAAATACAGGGTTATATTAGCTTCTCTTGTACAGTATGGAGATTCAACATTTCAGTACATCACCCAGGGCTCATCACAGCAAGTAGGCACCTTAGTCCCCATCACTTTTTTAACCCATCCCTCACCACCACTCCCGCCCCGGTAACCATCAGTTTGTTCTCTGTAGTTAAAAATCATTTTCTTGGTTTGTTTCCCTTTCTCTCTCTCTACTTCTTTTTTGTTCCTCTTTATCCCTTTGTTTCATTTCTTAAATTCCATGTGTCACTGAAATCATATGGCATTTACCTTCCTCTGACTGACTTGAAAAGAGAAGAGTTTCTTTTAAGTCTGCAAGGAGTTATATATATATATATATATACACACACACACACACACACGCACACACACACACACATATTTTTCCAAGATACAAATATACATATATGTACGTATATATGTAGTATTATGTTTATATATATATATGTATATAATATATATAATTATACATATGTTAACATGGTTATTTTCTCCCAGTTGAAGGAACATTTTAGGATATTTCTCTCTCTGGCGTCTCTCTCTTTTCCTCTTTTAATGACTTGAAACTCACATAATAGAAAAGGAACTATTTTAGAGTGTATAATTAATGGCATTTAGTACATTGACAGTGCTATACAGTCATCACATTTAGTTTTAAAACATTTATGCTGGGGTTTTTTTTTTTTTTTTTTTTTGAGGCCATTTGATCATGCTGCAGAAAACCCCACCGCAGAACCTTTTTCTGATATCATAATGGTACTTACACCCTATGTGCTCTCCTTGCACATTAACTCTGGGCTTATCATTGTGATTTGCTTTGACGAGAGGACCATCAAAAGCACGATTTAGTCAGGGGCTTGGTAAGTGCTCTGAAATTGGGCTTGCCCTCTTGAAATACTGCCTCCACATTAGGAAGTCTATTCTGCTGGAAAAGTTACACAGAAGGGAACAGAAGCACCTTAGCCAAAAGTTTGAGTTGAGTTCATAAACATGAAAAGCCATGTAGGATCTACCAGACCTGAACAAACATCCATCACATAGAATTGTGGGTCAAAAAAATGTTTTAGGTCAATAACTGTGGGCATTTATTATGTGACAATAGGTATTTAAGCAATATTTTAATTTTTCTGCAAAACTGTCTACATCTAAGTGCTTCCTCTGATCACCAGACTTCGTTTCAGAAGACTGAAGTCTTTGCTTTCTTTGCTGAAATATTGTAGAGGGCAACAGAATGAGAAGGTAGAAAACAAAGGAATGCTGGAACCATGTAACACTCTAAATCTTTTTTTTTTTTTTAAAGATTTTATTTATTTTATTTGACTGAGAGAGAACACAAGCAGGCAGAGAGGCAGGCAGAGAGAGAGAGGAAAGCAGGCTCCCTGCTGAGCAGAGAGCCCGATGCGGGGCTCGATCCCAGGACCCTGAGATCATGACCTGAGCCAAAGGCAGTGGCTTAATCCACTGAGCCACCCAGGCGCCCCAGTAACATTCTAAATCTTAATTCAAAGAGCCCCTTATGTCTAATTACTTGGGAAATCCTATGAATCCAATTTCTCATTAATATTCTGTAAGCAGGGGGCGCCTGGGTGGCTCAGTGGGTTAAGCCTCTGCCTTCAGCTCAGGTCATGATCCCAGAGTTCTGGGATCCAGGCCCGCATCGGGCTCTCTGCTCAGCAGGGAGCCTGCTTCCCTTCCTCTCTCTCTGCCTGCTTCTTTACCTACTTGTGATCTCTGTCTGTCAAATAAATAATAAAATCTTAAAAAAAATATATTCTGTAAGCAGGGAACATAGCACTCTGCATTGTCTCTGGGCATGATTATCCTGATTAACTTCTGATTTTCTAAGCCCCTTCACCTGTATCACCATTTGCGGGATGAGTGAAGGGGATTCTTTCTGGTTGTCAGGTTTGCATATATATCCCCCCGTGTTTCTTGTTTTCCTATATATCAGTATGGGAATTGACACATGATTAGACATAGATATTAAGGTACGTACTGGCCTTCCCATCTCCTCTAGCCTTGCAGATACTGATGGTATGTATTCTCCCTACATTCACAAGTATAACTGAACAACAAAAAACTAACCTGCAGCTCCTTTCATAGTACAGTTTGTCATTTGTCATTTTCATAGACAAAGTTACTACAAAAGGAAGTCCATTTGTTCTTTGTTGTCATTAGCCTTATTGTTTTAATATTGTCCTAATAGGAAAGTTCATTTATTTTGGTGAATAAGTATTAGACTCATGTTTAAAATAATGTTACTTAAAGCATGATTGCATTAAAATAATGAGATAAGCACTGGGAGATATAAAAATGCATAACAGATTATCCCTCACTGATACAAAATTACAATCCAGTTAATAGAATGCTTTATATATGCCCTGATGGCTGAGATATGTGGGAGGAGTTAGTATGTTAAACCTCTTAGAATAAAGGAATCATATATTCAAATCACCTGTATTTAGACTATTATTTATTTTTTATACGTATAAAAATGAAAGTATGCAGAAAAAATACAGAGGCCTGAGAAAGTCATCAGAATGAGCAAGAATGTAAAAATAGGGATATGATCCAGACCATGATGGAAATCTTGGGTTATACACAATGTACTTAAGTTCATAGGCATATGCTTTTAAGTTTAACAGAATTCAAATATTTAATTTTCAGTACTCATGTAGCATTGTATTGTGTGGATACAACATAAAGTGCTTAATTGTTAATCTATTGTTAAATCTGCCCCTGCGTTTTATCACATAGCCAATGTTGTAATATATTGGAATATTTTCAGTTATTTTAATGGAAAAAGTTTTTTTTTTTAAGATTTTATGTATTTATTTGACAGACAGAGATCACAAATAGGCAGAGAGCCAGTCAGAGAGAGGAGGAAGCAGGCTCCCTGCTTAGCAGAGGCTCCCTGCTGAGCAGAGAGCCCGATGTGGGGCTCGATTCCAGGACCCTTGGATCATGACCTGAGCCAAAGGCAGAGGCTCTAACCCACTGAGCCAGGTGCCCCAAAAAAGTTTTTTTTTTTTTGTATTTTTTTAAAGATTTTATTTATTTATTTGACAGAGAGAGACCACAAGTAGGCAGAGAGGCAGGCAGAGAGAGAGAGGAGGAAGCAGGCTCCCTGCTGAGCAGAGAGCCTGATGCGGGACTCGATCCCAGGACCCTGAGATCATGACCTGAGCCGAAGGCAGCGGCCTAACCCACTGAGCCACCCAGGCGCCCCCCAAAAAAGTTTTTTTTAAGTGAAGTTTTAGGCCATTATACATGCTGTTTTTATTTTTTTTAAATACTTTCCCTTCTCCATGTACCACCCTCTTGGCTGAGTTAACTCTCATCATTGAACTCTTGCCTAGTGTCTAGTATCTGTGTAACCAAGAACATTGGTACTATTGGTAGTCACATATAGAATGTTTAAATACTTAAAAGGTATGTATCAAGGTACCAGATGTTACATAAAACATGTTGTATTTACTTACTCATGCAAGTATACCTTCATAAATACAAACTTTTTCAAACTATTATTTTTATATTACTGAATGATAGCAAAATATCAAGATCAAAAGTGACCAAGTGTAATTAATACAGCCCATGTATGGCATTTTTTGATGTGTTGAAGATAGTTGGATGCAACATATCACTTACAAATCACTAATTTATCAAATTTTATTTCCTTCATTTCAAAGCCACAAGTGAATATTCTTCATATAATTTATATTCCAAACTGAGCAACTTTTCTTTAATTTTTATAGTTCACAGTAGTAGTATATGAATTAAAATTTGAAGATAAATATCTTTGACAAGAAGAAGTAAATGAAATTATAAATAGTATTTTAAAGCAATATCTAAACTGGGAAAAAAAAGTTTACGTGTCACGTTCAAATACAATGGGTTTCCATATAATAAATTATCATCAGAAAAGAGCCCAACATATTTTAGCATCATATAAATCATTGTGTTTTGTAACCCATCATCCATAATGTCTTATAGCAACATTTAGATTCATACAGGGTTTCTTCTTTCAAATATTTTGATGCTGGAATGTTTATAAAACCAGTAAGTTAAAAAAAAGTATGTTTCTCACTTTGTTCATCCCTCTATTAGTAAGGGTTATATCTTGGTTCATAGTGACTAGAAAATTGACTGTAGGGCGCCTGGGTGGCTCAGTGGGTTAAGCCGCTGCCTTCGGCTCAGGTCATGATCTCAGGGTGCTGGGATCGAGTCCCACATCGGGCTCTCTGCTCAGCAGGGAGCCTGCTTCCTCCTCTCTCTCTGCCTGCCTCTCTGCCTGCTTGTGATCTCTCTCTGTCAAAAAAAAAAAAAAAATACTTAAAAAAAAAAAAAAAAAAAAAAAAAAAAAAGAAAAGAAAATTGACTGTATATTAAGTAGTTCAGAATATTTGTATGCAAACATTTCCTTCAGGGAAGCATTATTTCTGCATTGTATTTTACTGGACTACTGCCTTTATGCAAATTTCACTTGCAGTTTCCTTTAATAGGAAAAATATAATTTTTAAAAAATTATTTTAAAAAGTGAAATAGCCATATCTAATTTGTTTAGATTTAAAGGCCTTACATTATTAGTAGCAAACAAAAGTTCTTATCAAATGCCTATAGATGTACTCAAAACTGGATTTTAATTGTAGCTAGACAACCACCACCCGCTTTGCCCTGTATCTGAGAATATTCTGTTGTTTCTCTGAACTTTTTTGATACATTCTGTCTTGGTTGAATGAAATCCAATTGCTTTTACAGAATGTTATATTCCCATCATGTGTTTGAGAAAGGTTGTTTGGTCAAATAATTGATATGTGTTTCATTAGTGTATGCTATCTTGGGTATATCCATAAAGCATTTAAAATACATAATTATTCCAAATAACATCATCAGTTTTGGTGCATTTGAGACCATTTCTCCCAATGACATATACCACCATTGGCATATTCTACTAATCTCATTTTGAAACTACCTTCTTGGTTGTCAGTTATTTCATTATTTTAAAGATTTACCTCCATGTGCATGCACTCTACCATCAGATTTCAAAATCATTTATCCTGCACGTAGAGGAAATAGGAATTATCTTCTAAAATATGCAGATGGAGTTATACAAAACATTATAATCCTCTAAATATTGGCCATACGATGATGGCCCTTTAAGAATATTATAAAATATTTAATATCAGTGATTACTTGAATGATCGGCTTCCTTATATTCCTTTTATTTTTTAATAAATTCTAAAAGTTAATCTGTGCTTTTTTTTTAGGGGTAAGTCATTTTTTTCTGGTAGATATTCAGATCTTCATTTAGTATATAATAGAAGACTGTATGGACATCATATCTGGTTAAGTTGCAGAACTGTGCTGTTTTGTTTATGAATTTTATATAGATCATGCTTGACAAAAAACTGCTCACTTATTTTCAGATTTTAAAATTTAAGCAGATTTTTTTTCTTTGAAATTTTTCAAATTTTTAAAAATTGTCTTTTTTTCTGACTTCCCCTTTCTTACTCTTTATTTTTATTTTGATCTTTACTCTTTTCAGAAAGACTAAAAAGTAAAATTAATTATTTTTAGAGTTTACAAGTTAAAATGGAATTCTCACAAAATGGAAGTTAATATGAATTTAAACCATTAATAATTTGTTGTTTTTATATTTTGAAAAAGATATTTTCCTATGAAATACTTAAGATCATGTACTGAAATTAAATAACAAGATAAACTTTAATTAATATATGAATTAATCATATATGAATCAATATGTAAAGAAATCATAATTTAAAAATAGGGAAAACTTTGTGTTTAATTTTTGATCATTTAAAATATCTTACTAAAAATTTTAGTAATATAGTAAAACCAATTTTTATAAATCTGGTTATTTGCATCTAGATGTTAATGTAATTGGTGTTACGTTTCATGCATATAAAATATAGACCCAGAGATGTACAAATTAAGGAGTAATATGAATGTTTTTCTTTCGAAATATTCCTCAGTTGCCAAGTGTAACTCTTAGAAATACCATATATTTTCCTGAATACCCCTGGAACTTGTGAAACCTGAAAAAAACAAAAAACAAAAACCCCCAAAAAACAGAAAAACAGATGCTTGGCAGGACCAAGTAATGCTACTTTGTTATGCAAGAATTGATTGGATTCAAGTAATCTGATAGGAAATTTCAAGTAAGATATTTTCAAGTAAATTGATTTGTCTCTTCTCATTTTTAAGCACTTCCATAGATCACTTCCTCCTCACTGGTGCCCATCTCTGACATTGACCAGGGTACATCCCACAAATACTAGCAATTTTGAAGGTAGCTACCCTTCACTTCAGAGACCTGGAACAAGAAATATATTCCTGAGGCTTGAATGATGTTGGTCAGGAGACAGGATTTTTAGAGTTACAGAGCTCTTTGCAGACCCTGAGTGACAGAAGAACAGGCACAGAATATCTAAGAACAGAGCTCGGGCATGGGCCCTTCATGCCTGAGGCTAAGAACAAGGTTATTCTACCAATCATCAGGTTTCATTTAAACATCATTTTTTTGGAGGCTTTTGTAATCTTCCAACTAACTCAGATCTCTTACCTTCATAGCATACTAATCTTTCCTGTTTATAGTAACAGTCGTGCTAATGGTTACTAGTTTAAGGTTTATTTTGGCTGTTCATATCCTGTTCCCTACTGTACCTTTACTACCACATTGCCAAGAACATGGCAGTTCCTCAGTATTTGTGGACTTGTAGTAAAAGCGAATGATGTGTATTTTTTCTACAGGACTCATGTACATTTCTATTACTGTTTTTGTTTCTGAATGAATTCTGACTAGAATTACTGAGTCAGAAAGCACAAACATTTATAAGTTCTTGCTCTTTTGCTTGATGCCAATCAAGCAGGTTTGAGCCTGTTAACTATACCCAAATAAAGAAAAAATTAAAAGGGAAGTTTGAGCCATTTTACATGTCATAAACATGTATAATTGGTTTTATGTCACTGTGCTTCTAACTCCTCTTATGTTTTTACTTTTTATCAATTTGATAAGGTATTTTTATTTTTTAAAAGGATTTCATTTATTTATTTGACAGAGAGAGGGAACAGAAGCAGGGGGAGCGAGAGAGGGAGAAGCAGGCCCCCTACTGAGCAGGGAGCCCTACATGGGGCTCAATCCTAGGAGCCTGGGATCATGACCTGATCTGAAGGCAGACATGTACCTGACTGAGCCACCTAGGTGCCCCAATAAAGTATTTTTTTTTTAAGATTTTATTTATTTATTTGACAGACAGATCACAAGTAGGCAGAGAGGCAGGCTAGAGAGAGGAGGAAGCAGGCTCCCTGCTGAGCAGAGAGCCCGATGCGGGGCTCGATCCCAGGACCCTGAGATCATGACCTGAGCCGAAGACAGAGCCACCCAGGTGCCCACCCAATAAAGTATGTTTAAATTGTAGTTTTTATTTATACCATTTGATATGCCAAGTGGAACGTTTTTCATATGACCACAGAATATGTTTTACTTGTTATTTACATTGTCTCTATCCTCTTGACTCTGCTGTTTTACTTTGAAATAGATAGGCTTATAAAACTTTCTTTATGTACTACAGATAGGAAGTAACCATTTCCTGTTAAAGACTGTGAAAATACCCTTTCTAGGGTATCGTTTGCATATTGTATTTTTTAATACGATATTGTACTTTTAAATTTTTAATGAAAAATTTTAAAATAGAAAATACTTCATTATTTTCCTTCATGGTTTTAAGTAGAGTTTTACACATAGATTTATCAACTGAGTAATAGAAAAACAATCTATATTTTTTCTGGTACTTTTTTGGTCTCTTGACTACATTTAACTTTTAATCCCATCTTGAATTTATTTTTTAGTATTTTAGTATACTGTGAGAAAATGATCTAGTGTTTCCTGGTACTAGATCTGGTACAGTTTTCTCGGGTACTAATTACTATTTTTTTTTAATATGTTATTTATTAGAGAGAGGAGAGCGCGAGTGAGCAAGCATGAGCGGGGGGTAGCGTTAAGGAAGGGGAAGAGGGGGAAGCAGACTCTCCACTGAGCAGAGCCAAATGCCTAATGTTATCGGGCTAATCGCAGGACCCTGGGATCTGCACCTGAGACCGTCACTTAACCTCTTCACTGACTGAGTCACCCAGGCACCCTGTTGCCTAATTATTCTTAAGAATGCTGTAGTTTGGCTGGAATCGTACTTGTAAGCATAGCTTATAAGGAAAGTGAGAAGCAAACCCAATGTGTCAAATTACATATTTTCTAGAATTGTTATAACCTTTTAATAAAGGAGTCATTTTTATCTTATCATAAAACATTTTTTTTTAAGTTGAAGCATAGGTTATAAATACATACATCTTAGTTGTACAGTGAATGTTCCTGAATGCATGTAGAAGCAACCCAACACCCAAATCAATGGAGACTATTTCTAGCACTCTAAAGGGACCCTCTGTCTCTCCAGTCAAAACTGCCCTCTTGAAGTAACTTGCCTCACTATAATCACCAGAGTTGTTTTCCCTGTTTTTGAACTTCATGGGACCACGCAGTATATGATTTTGGGTCAACGTTCTTCCTCAGCTCAGTTTTATGTCTTTGACACACATAGCTATTGCTTTTTCCATTGTTACACAGTAGTCCATTGTATGGAATCTATTTCATTGTGTTCTTACAGACTTTTAGGCTGCTTTGAGAGTTTTAGGCAAGTATAAAAGCTGATTGAATATTCATATGCGTGTCCTTTTGTCAACATATGAACTTACTTCATTTGAATACATACCCACACTCAGCAGAGAATTGCTGGTGATGGGGTGCAGATACGTACAGCTTTAGTAAAAACTGCCGAATGGTTCCTCATTGTGTTTGTGCCGATTTATGCCCACATAGGCAATGCATGAGAATGACGGCTTCTTCTTCTCTTTGGGTCTACCTCTTTTAAAGGTTTGAAAAAAAAAATTTGATTTAGTTGGAGTCACCCACTGAATTTGTTTTCGTTTTAATAGAGTTTCAGGGGAACAAATGTTAGGCTTTTAGAGAAACACTTAGTGAAACTGCCAACAGCATCAGCTGATACCATAAAAACCCAATTTCTAATTGAGCTCCTTCTCTTCATGTATTATCTTGAGCCAGATATTTAAATTGTGTAAGTATTAGTTTCCTCATCTGCAATTAGTGAATGCTCCACAACATAGCCATTGTATAATATTTTTCAAGCTCCGGTGAAAAGAAGTCAGGTATCCTACTAGCTAGATGGTTGGAGTACTCAAAAGATGATGCTAATAATGATAAGAGTAAAATAAAATTCTTATTATTTTTGTCTTTCATTTTGAATTCTGTAATTGGAATATTCAGATACAGTATGATCTCCAGAACCACTGGAATTTAACATGACTTTTGATTGGCTCTAAGTTATTGAAACTGTTCCCATGAATATTCAAAGACTATTTATTGCGTCTTGACTCATGACGAGTTGATTACATTTGAAGTAACAACCCAAGAGAGGTTGAAAACACTATTGTTAAACATTATAGATTTTGAGTATTTTATCTACAATAACTGTGACCAACCAAAAGCGTAAATTGTATCTATTATGTTAAACTCTGTAATAGAAAGTGTCCAGGGCGCTTCTGCACATGGGGGGCTGTGAGTGAAGATAGAGATGTCCGAGGCAAAAGCAGGATACAAAGCCAGGAGAGATAAAGAGAGATGACTGAATGGGAATCAGGACACTATGCAAATCCAAAAAGGACACAGGGACCAGGGCTCGCTCCAAATCAAGGTATGGTAAGTAGTCAGTGGTCATTCAAAATCAGTTCAAAAGCCAAGCAAGAATCTCAGTGTCAGGGAATATACCAAATCTGCTTATGAGTGACAGAATGGACGAGACCAAAGCTGATTTGCCCACCCACAGGATTAAGGGTCAGAGAGTTGCTCAAGATCAGAGATAAACTATTCTCTTCTTACTGTTCCTGTGTTTTATATGACAGGATATGTGCCTGGAAATAACAGTAGACATACTTCACAAGAAAAACTGTAATGGATATAACTTTCTTTTTTCTCTTTCCACTCATTTTTGAAGCAAGCATTTCTTGAAAATAGCCCAATGGTGTTAGTGAGTATGATAAATAGAACTCATGAATCTTATCAAACCATTCAAAGTCAAGTCCCCTTTATTATAGCAAACCTTTCTCTTGAAGTAAGAGCAGTCATAGCTGCAAAAGTTTCCTTAAGTACTTAGCACTGAATACGAAAACATTTTTATAAATCAGTGACACCGGAATAGTTTTCCCTTCATTTTCATCAGTACTTAATCTAGCTCTTTGTAGGTCTAATTTGTAGGTCTCATTGGGAGAAATGAGTCCATCTTCACCAATTACTAGAAAGCAAACTTAGAACTTCTGGAATGCAGTTCTTTTGTCATGCTCTACTCTGCCTTGTATTGTTTCCTTCCAATTAATGAATAGATTTAATAGGTGAATAATGAAATGCACTCCCTCTTAAAAAACAGTCAAGTTATAACAATATGCTTATTTACTTTGTTGCTAGACAGCCAGCCAAGCAAGCAGTCTGTTTCTGGTAAGCACTTCACAAATCTACTGTCACGGTTGGGCATAAAATGTAACAAAATTGATTCCTTTACTTTTAACACCAAGGTTATCCATTTGAAGGGGTACATAAAGATTAAATGACAGCAGGAGTATGGCTCTTTACTTTTGCATCTTGGTTTATTGCTCTGCTAGCTTTTTTTTTTTTTTTTTCCCAATTTCATTACTTTGCAACATTAATTGATTCTTTGGAAGTTGATGCCTTATAAACAAAAATCCTACGTGAGTTTTATTTCTAACATTATTGCAGTTTGAACAGCAATATGCAGCCACTTCTTTAATATGTGGAAAAACAATAACATGGCAAAGTGAAATTATGGGCAGGGTGTATTGGGAAGGGCTAGAAACCAGAAATCAATCATTTCCCGTAACTAGTTAGAATAGCCTGGGTAAATCATTTAACCTCCCTGGGTCTCAGTTTTCTTACTTATAAAAGGAAGAAATTTGTATTAAATGACCTCTGGATCCTTCCAGGTGGAAATTACTGCTTTTATTTATCATTATTCATTCCAGGTCTCTTTGATCAATACTTTGCTTAAGAACCAAAACAAAAACTGACATTCAGTTGTAGGTGTTTGTTTTGTTTTCCTTACTTAATCTTTTATAGTGGCATACAAAAAACTTTATTTCCCAACAGGTAAATAGCAGGGGGATCAGAGGAGGATGAAATGGAATATTTTTAAAATTGGAAAAAATGAATTTATTATAGAAAGAAAATTGTTGTTTCTGGCCTCAACTAGTTATTTCATTCTAAAGCAAACAATGTAAAATTTATTTATAATACCTGTATTAGAGCAAATACTATAATAGTTGGAAGATCATCTCTAGGATGTTTAAAAAATATTCACACAGAGAAATAAATTTATTTTGTCTCATGCTATGCCATACATTGTCTTCCTCTTCCAAACTGGATTTCATGCTTAATATTTGAGTAGTATTCATTCAGACTGCATTTAGAGGTATAAGTTTATTTTTATTTTTAACCATTTGGTATAGTCTTAGGAGAAGAATAGATCATTTTTACAATTGTTTATAAATCACTTATTGTGCTGAGAAAGGATAAAAATATAGCAGAAAGATTTATTTATATTTACCATATACATATTTAATGTAGGTCACTTTCAAAGTACTTCAAAACATTTTACATAAAATTTGAAAAGATAGTATACCATCTGTAATGTAGATGGATAATAAATATGACAAAAGAAGAATAAAGAAATTACAACCATGTATATTTTATCCAAATGTAATCAAGGCAGTAATTTGGAAGAGTAACTATATTGGATGAATTTCCGATGGAAGGATATGATCAGATAGCTCTGACTTCTCTGGTCCCTGCTTATTCCCAGGGCGATCACACTTTCCTCTCACCTGCACTCCTATTTGTACATCCCAGAAGCAGGAACCATTTTCAGTGTCTTGAATATACATGGCCCTTCCTACTTCAGGGTCTTCCCCATATGTTAAACATCTTTTTGAAACCATCTTCTGTTCACTTTTTGCCTAATAAATTTCTTCTTATGCTTTAAAACTGGACTCAGTCATCATTTCCTGGAGTTCTCTAGACCAAGGATTTCCTCTATATAATCAGGATATTATCCTGGATACAATTATGAAGTGAATAGTTAAGTATTGTTTCAATTGTGAAGTGAATAGTTAAGCAATTCTTGAATAGTTCTTTTCTTGCTAGGTTGTAGTCTTTAAAAGGGCAAGGACTCTGTCTTGTTTCTCTTTTAATTTCTAGCACGTTATAAACCAACAGCATCTTACACCTTATGGATATATAAAGAATACTGCATTTTACCTAATAAGATATCTGATTCAATATGTACTTGAAGGCAATGCAATTTTATGTCCCTACCATACCGGAAAAAATAACCAGGAGCCCATGCATTTGAACCCATAGATATTAGTAGGTGGCTGTCATTTTGGAAGAAAAACACTAAATCTAATAGTTTCAGTGTATATGTGTTATTTAAATTTAAGTCTCTAACAGGGCCCAGATAGTTCATTGCTAGTTTACAAGGGTCTTTAGGCATTCTCTGTTAAAAAAAAATCTTAAATTAGAAATTATGTACTTCTTTCAAGTAAATTTTTATGAGTATCAGGCTAACGGTCATAAAAAATTTATTCCAATTGTGTACTTAAATTTTTTCTTGAGTTAAAGAGTTTGTCATCCATTTTAATTATTAAAATTATTGGCACTTGAGTCAAGTGATAGCCCCCTATTTTTCATTTTTTAAATTTAATTGTTCTTGACCTACAATATTATATTAGATTCAGATGTACAACTCAGTGATTTGACCTTTGTATACATTGTAATACCTCCTTAAGTCTAGTTACTCAACACCACAATACAAACTGGGTATAATATTATTGAATATATTCCCCATTCTGTAGATTAAATTCCTATGACTTAATTATTTTATAACTGGAGGTTTGTAGTTCTTGATCCCCTTCACCCGTCTCACCGTTACTAATCCCTTCTCCCTCTGGCAAACAACAATCTATTCTGTGTACCCAAGGGTTTGGGTTTTGTGATCTTCTTTGTTTATTTTGTGTTTTAGATTTCATGTATGAGTGAAATCATTTGATACTTTTCCTTCTCTACCTGACTTGTTTCTCTTAGCATAATACCTCCAAGGTCCATCCTTGTTGTCACACATAGAAAGATTTCATTCACTTTTATGTCTGAGTAGTTTTCCTTTGTATCTAGAAACACCTTATCTTCTTTATCCATTCATCCATTGATGGACACTTAGATTTTTTCTAGATTTTAACTATTGTGAATAATGCTGCAGTGAACATAGGAAAGCAAATAGCTTTTTCAAATTAGTTTATATTTGAATGTACACTATTTCAAATAGTGAATATACACTATAATCACTATACACTAAAATATTCACTATTATGAATATATTATACATATTTCTATTATATCTTGTCTTTTTGGTGTTAGCCATTCTGGTGGTGTGAAGTAATTATCTTATTGTGGTTTTGATTTGTATTTCCTTGAGGATTAAAGATGAACATCTTTTCAAGTGCCTGTTGACCATCTGTAGGTCTTTTTTGGAAGATGTCTGTTCAGATCATTTGCCTATTTACAATAAGATTGCTTGTTTTTTCTGTTACTGAGTTGTATGGGTTTTTAAAATATATTTCATGGGGTGCCTGGGTGGCTCAGTGGGTTAAAGCCTCTGCCTTCAGCTCAGGTCATGATCCCAGAGTCCTGGGATCGAGCCCCACATCGGGCTCTCTGCTCCACGGAAAGCCTGCCTCCCTGCCTACTAGTGATCTCTCCCTCTCTCTGTCAAATAAATAAATAAAATCTTTAAAAAAAATATATATATATATATTTCATAAGTTAACCATTTACAGAGAAATGATTTACAAATACTGACTCTCCTTCAGTAGGTTGCCTTTCATCTTGTTGATGTTGTCCTTTGTTAGGCAAAAGTATTTAGTTTGATGTCATCCCATGTGTTCATTTATTTTTTGTTTATGTTGCCTTACCTTTGAGATCAAATCCAAAAAGCCATTGCTACGACTGATGTGAAGTTTACCGCCCTTTGTTTTCTTCTACAGTTTTATGGTTTCAGGTCTTACATTCAGGTCTTTAGTCAATTTTCGTTCCAATTTTAGTATATATGCTGCCGAAGCGAGCACAGTCAATTTTGAATTAATTTTTCCATATGATAAAGGGACCTAGTTCCTTCCTCTGCATGTACTCTTACAGTTTTCCCAGCACAATTTACTGAAGAGACTGTCCTTTTCTCATGGCATATTCTGAGTATATCTGTTAAGTCCATCTGGTTTAATGTGTCATTTAAAGCCATTGTTCCCTTACTGATTTTGTTTGGATGATCTATCCACTAATGTAAGTAGTGTTTTAAAGTTCTTACTATTATTGTAGTGCTGTCAATATCTTCCTTTAGGTCTGTTAATATTTGTTTATGTATTTTGGTACTTGTATGTTGGGAGAATGCAGATTTATAAATCTTCTTGCTGGATTGATCCCTTTATGTAGTTCCCTTTATTTTCTTTTGTTACAGTCTTTGTTTTAAAGTCTTTTTGTGTAATATGAATATAACTACATGGAGTTTCTTTTTGTACCTATTTTCATAGGCTATCCTTAAATCTAAAGTCACTCTCTTGCAGACAGTACATAGGTGAATTTTGTTTTATTACCTATTAATCCCATCGGCATGTTTTGATAAGGGAGTTTAATATATTTGCATTTAAACTAACTATTCATAGGTACATACTTATTGCTATTTTGTTAATTGTTTTCTGGCTGTTTTTGTAGCTCCTCTCTGTTTTTTCATTCTTCTCTTTCTCTCTTCCTTTGTGACATGCTGTGTTTCTTTCTTTAGTGTTAAGTTTATTCATTTCTCACTGTCGTTTGTGTATTTGCTATAAATTTTGGCTTTATGCTACTGTGAGGTTCACATAGAATATTTTACGGATTGAACAGTATTTTAAGTTGATAATTTAAATTTAAACACATTTCTAAACTCTAAATTTCTACTCCTTTTATGTTTTTGATGTTATATTTTGGTTCATTTTATCTTACGTATTCTCTTAATTATTACAGTTTGAGCTAATTTAACTTCTTTTGTCTTTTAACCTTCATGTTAGATTTATAAGTGATTTATTTATTACCTGTATTAAATATTTACCTTTGCAGTTAGATTTTTACTTTTCTCTGTTTTCTTGTTAATTAGTGCCATTCCTTTTTAGCTCAAAGAATTCCCTTAAACTTTTCTTGTAAAGTTGGTTTCATGGTGATGAACTCCTTTACCTTTGACTTATCTGGAAAACTTTCTCTCTTCAATTCTGAATGATAACCTTCTGGGTAGAGAACTCTCAGAAGTTTATTCCTTTCAGTGTTATGAATATATTATTCCATTCTCTTCTGGCCTGTAAATTTTCTGTTGAAATACCTTCTAGTAGTCTAATGGCATTTTCCTTGTATGTAACAGCTTGCTTTTCCATTGCTGCTTTAAAGATTTTTCTATTTTTCTTTAAATTTTAACAATTACAGTATGTCTTGGTGTAGATCTGTTTTAGTACAGTTTTTTAGAAACTTGGTGGACCTCCTGGGCCTGTATTTCTTTTTCCTGCCCCAAATTAGGGAATTTTTTAGCCATTACTTGTTCAAGTAAGTTTTATGTACCTTTCTCTCCTCTCTTTCTGGGATGCCTATAATGTGAATGTTAGTCTGTTTGATATTGTCCTTTAGGTCTCTTTAATTCTTATTCATTTTTTAAAAGTTTATTTTTCTGTTTTCTACTCTGTCCAGGTGAAGTCCAGTGCTTTGTTTTCCAACTTACTTTTCTTTTATCTTTCATCTGATCTGATACTGAACACTTGTAATATATCTTTCAGTTCAGCTGTTATATTCTGTGACTTGATACTCTCCTATATTCTCTATTTGTTGAACTTCTCACTGTGTTCATCCTCTCTTCTCATAACTTTGGTGAGCATCATTATGACCATTGTTTTGAATTCTTTATCAGGTAGATTACATATCTCCATATCATTAAGGTCTTTTTTTCTGAGATTTTGTTTGTTCTCTTACTCAGAGCATTTCTTTGTATCCTTGTTATGCTTGACTTTCTGTGTTAGTGTCCGTGTATTAAGTGAGTCAGCTATCTTTCAGTCTTGAAGGAATGTCCTTCTGCAGGTGATAAAACTTCTTGCTCAATCTTGTCCTACTACTTTCTTGTCTCCTTAACTTTTGTGATTGTCTCAAGAGCATGATTTATTGAGAAGTCCTTATTACTGGGGGTATGCCAAGACCTGTCATTGTCCCAAAGGGAGGGATTTCATTTAACACCCAGTTTCAGGCTTATTGGAAGCCAGACTCTCAGGTAGTAGCTTTTAAAGTATGCAAATATGTACAGACTTGTGGGGCCACAATCATGATCTCTGCTGATCTCCAGACCAGGTGATCTGGAGGTTCTCCTGTGCAACACACATAAAAATCAGGGCCCCAGATAAGTGTATAAGCTCTTTTCTGAGAGGTCTTGTTGAATTGTACTGAGGTTCACAACGATAATGCTGTCCTACTTATGTTCTCAGCAAGCTACTCCATACTCTAAATTGTGGGATACTTGAAGCCTGCCCCTGAGGCCAAAGCTGCAGGTTTAGTAAACAGGCATTTCCCAGGAAGACTGGGGTTGTGTTTCAGTCTGTTATCTCTGCAGTGCCCTGGGGATGTTGGCCTGCCAAGAATTATGTTTCTTATTGTCAGAGTGTGTCATAGGGTGTGGGAGCTGAGGAACACTGGCCCCCTTGACTACCAGGGCCAGTTAAAAAAGAGCATCCCCCTTTGTGGTTTGCATGTGTCTGCCAGTTTTACCAAGTAATCTGGAGAGTGTAGGGGTGTGTGTCGGGGGAGATACTTACTGGCTTCAGAAAGGCAGAGGGAAAATGCCTTGAGTGAACATACCCACAGGCTTCAGCGATGCTGCTAGGAAGAGTGTCTTGTCTGTTCACGTGCATTGGCCCTCGGTTTGGGGGCAGGGGGATGCTAAATTATTTGTGCTTACCTGCCCCAACCAGGAAGTGGAAGATTATTATGACCACCTGTACTCTTGAGCCTCAGCAGAGCAGTGAGACATTGCTGTTAACACTTACTCCTGACCCAGTGGGGCGGTGGAAGTGTGCAGCATTCCAGAAGCCAACTAGTGGTAGCAGGGTAGGTGGAGAGAGCACAAATGGCATCTGCGAGCAGTTTCATCTCCAAACAGACTGCCAGCTTTCCCGCCCATTGAGCAGATGCCCCCACACCAGCTAATGAGTCTCCTTCACATACAGTACAGGTACTTTTCAAATTGACTCTTTTACCCTCGATTCCATGGTGAGTAAGACTCCATGTGAGTCTTTTAAAAGGAAAGTCTGTTTCCTTTAGCACTCTAGGTCTCTTAGAAGTTAGCCCCATTGGTTTTCTAAGTCACATGTTCGGGGAACTCATCTGGTGCAGATCCCAAGGGTTGGGATGTCTAATGTGGGGCAGCAACACCTCACTCCTCCAGAAAAAGCGCTAGACTGGTAAGATCCCTCCCTGCTGAATGTTGCCACACTTGGTATGGAATTTTTTTTTTTTTTGCTAAGATCCCATCTCTGCCTCTTGTACCCATCTTGATGAGGTCCTTTTATCCTCTGTTGTGGAGAAGTACTTTATGTTGTTTATAAAAACTTTCTATAAAAGTTTACAAAAATCTTTTTCAGAGGGTAATGGTCCATGTGTAGCTCTAGATCTGCTGTACTCATGGGAGGAGGTGAGTTCACGAATTTCCTGTGCCATCATCTCTTACCCCTCCTCCTCTCACAGTTTTAAAAATTTATGGATTCATTTATTAAAATTTGAATTGATCACATTTAAGTTGAAATTTATGAATACTGACACATGTTTTGAGTTCTAAATTAAAACCTCACTAAGAAAAAAATTCTTAAAAAGCTACTTTGGGGTACCTCGGTGACTCAGGCAGTTAACTATCTGACTCTTGATTTTGGCTTAAGTCACGATCTCAGGATCATGAGATCAAGCCTATGTCAGGCTCTGTGCTGGGCATGGTGCCTACTTGGGACTTTCTTTCCTTCCTTTCTGAGCCTCCTGCTACCCTGCTCTCTTGGATACATGTTCAATCTCTACCTCTGAAGACATTAAAAAATAAAAAATAATTAAACTGTTTAACATTAAGCACAGTGAATTAATACCTACTGTGGATCCATTTTCATAGCTGTATAAAATTTTTTCAAATTTAGTGGTTCATTGCTATCGGCAGAAGAGTTAAAATGAAAAATACAAAAGTGAACATCGTTGGCCCTGAAATTAAACATAGTTCTATTCTGTCCACATTCATGAGATACCATAAAGAGTTACCACAGTATCTCAGAACTAGAAATCTATTTAGAGACCATTTAATCCCAACCTGATGAACACTTTTTGCAGAATAATCTCATAAGTAATTTGAACATTTCTAAAAACAAGCATTTCACTAACTCTTCAGGTAGTTCCTTACATTTTTGGGTATCCAATATTATTAGATAATTTTCCTTTATGTTGACATAAAATATCCCATTTTACAACTTCCACACATCCCTACCTTTTGTTTTAGATACACACAAACATAACACACTTAGTCTTTATTGAACATTTTTAAAACATATCTTCAGTGGTGTATCGAGATTGCTGTTGGTATTTGAGGAATTTCTTTTGAAGTTAGATTTGGTACTCCTGAATGTAGTTAATGTAGACCAGGAGTCTTGATCTCATTGGTAAAGCTTAGGTATCCTCATGTTGTTGACCTTGATTTTCAATTTCCTCATACATGTCCATTCATGTCTAAAGATTATCCTCTCTTGGGGTGCCTGGGTGGCTCAATCGCTAAAGCATCTGACTTCTGCTCAGGTCATGATCCCAGCATCCTGGGATCCAGCCCCTCATTGGGTTCCCTGCTTGGCAGGAAGCCTGCTTCTCCCTCTCTCACCCTCCCCCTGCTTGTGTTCCCTCTCTCTCTGTTTCTCTCTCTGTCAAATAAGTAAATAAAAATCTTTTAAAAAATCTTTAAAAATATTGAAAAAGAAAGATTATCCTCTCTTATAGAGAAGATAGAAGCGAAATAGCAAGAAGTATATCAATGTCATCCATCGTATTATGATAGCTATGGGTGGGCTGTGCTCTGGAAGGAAAGAATGCATGCACAAGTCCAATCTTGTTGGGCAGCACCATGGCAGAAAATAGTAGGTCTGTGCTATCCTCCTTCTTGCCTTAATTAAACTAAAGTTTTTTTTTCTTTGCATTGCCCTTATCGTTAACCACAAGTCTATTCAGAAATCATCCTTGATACTAATGATATACTTAAAAATCTCGGTTGACTTTTAAATTTCCTCATTATAAAATTTTTAAAAAATATTTATTAATTAGACAGCAAACAAGAGTGTGAGAAAGAACATGAGCAGGGGGAGGTGTATTGGGAGATGGAGAAGCAGATGCCCCACTGAGCAGGGAGCCTGAATCGGAGCTCAATTCCAGGACCCTGGGATCTAGTCATAGATGCTTAAGTGGCTGAGCCACTAAGGAACCTCTAATTTTCTTCTTGATTATACATTTTATTGAAAACAGACATAGGCAGTTTAAACAGGCTCCACTAGTAAATTCTCTTTGGGGTAGATATGACTAACTTCTAATATTCAGAGAGGGAAGAGGCTATCGTCATCCCAGAACCGAGATAAAGCTCTGACAGTCATTCTGCTGTTCACTAGCAAGTAGACAAAATTAAAAGACCTAGGTGACCTGGATGACTTCTGATGATTGATTCTTTTAGGGCTTGAGTGACATCTGGTTTGTAGACCCAAGACAGATTCAACATAGTTTGAGTAGCAGGATTTGTCAGTACAGACTTGGATAACAATCCTCTGAATGAGTGTAAAGATATAAGTGCATTTGAAAAATAAGGATTACGTAAATGGATGATAAATGGTGATAACTACACTTCTCAAACTACAAGGGAGATTTCAAGTACATAAGGTAGAAGAGTATAATGAC
This sequence comes from Mustela nigripes, assembly GCF_022355385.1. Taxonomy (NCBI): domain Eukaryota; kingdom Metazoa; phylum Chordata; class Mammalia; order Carnivora; family Mustelidae; genus Mustela; species Mustela nigripes. The sequence goes on from NC_081568.1 coordinate 121,511,489, forward strand.
TTGGTACAAAATTAGCATTGAAGATACCTCTATGAACTAATGTTTAACTTAATATTGATACTGATAGATATATAAATAACAAACATGTCTATTTTACAGAGGCTGGTATATATACACACATTTTATACCTCTGTCCACTCAGAGGGCTCAAAAACAATGATACTCCTGGGAAAAGGAGCCTCCCCTTGAGCGTATCTTAGTTTCTAGTGTCATTCTCTAATAAAAGGAAGCAATGCTCGTAAGATCAATGGCTGGTTCTAAGACTTGGGCAGGAAATATACAAAATGAGCTTGGAGCATCTTTGATAGCTAAAAAGTAAAGAAGTGCTAAAAACAAAAAACAGCTATGCGGTATGTTGAAGAGATGGAGGAACCAACTAGAAGAATTTCCCAGTGACTAGAACTGGAACAGTATTAAGTAACAACAACAAAAACAACAAATGACAGTGACAGATTATAATTCAAATTACATAATAAATATATATAAATATATATGACTTCATAGTGATATATAAATATATATGACTTCATAGTTATATATAACTGTTTAAAATAAACAGATGAGAAAGAAAAAACAAATTGCTCAAACAGAATAATTCCAAATAATTTATATTGATATACTCCCCTTCCAAAGGTGATGGAGTATAACTTTCAACTCCTTATTGGTGGGTATAGTTAGTAACTTTTTACCAAAGAGTATAGTATGGAAAGGGGAAAATTAACTTTATAGTGGAAAAGCCTAGAAGACAGTAATTTAGCCAGATTATCAAGGTTAACATCATTAGTGATAAATATATTGAAAGCCTATGTCCTTGGAACACCTGGGTGGCTCAGTCAGTTAAGTGTCTGCCTTTGGCTCAGGTCATGATCCTAGCATCCTGGGACTGAGTCCCACAGCGGACTTTTCGCTTAGCAGGAGCCTACTTCTCCTTCTTCCTGATGCTCCCCCTGCTTTTACTCTCTCTCTCTTTCACTGTCAAATAAATGAATAATTTTTTTTTTTTAAAGAAAGCATATGTCCTTGATATGTGTTGAAAATGGCACTTGATCTGTGTGGCCTTCTACCCTGAAACCCATAACTTCACTTTAGTCATGAGGTGACACAACACAAACATCATTGAAGGACATCTACAGAATACATAGCCTGGTACTCACAGCTGTCCAAGTCATCAAAAGCAAATAAAAAATGTGGGCAATTTTCAAAGCACAGAAGAGCTTAAGGAAATATGGCAATAGAATATAATATGGTATCTTGGGTAGGATCCTGGAACTGCAAAAGTACACTAGGCAAAAATAAATGAAATATAAATCCAGTGTGTGTGTGTGTCCATGTATCTGTGTCTGTATCTGTTTATATCTGTATATATGTGTATTAAGGTTTTTAATATCAGTTAAATATATATGTATATATATTTATGTATGTGACATATGTATGTACGTCACTAGATTATTTTATACATCATCTAGTGAAGAAAAGCAACATCCTAACCATTTCTTTTTTCCTAGAACAAATTTTTTTCTCAATAAATCTTGAAAATAAACTAATTTTACTAATAAAATCCCATTTCTAATACACATTATGCTAATTAATAACAGTTCTCATAAAATTAGTCAAAGCACTTGTGAAAGTTATCTTTGGAGTGATACATAATTTGGAGTATGTGTTTCCAGTTATGTTTACTAAGTGGCCCATCGACAAAGACTGAGGTTCAGGAAATGGACACAAACTCTCATGTCCACTATCTATGCTGAAGAGTTTTACAAAAATCATTGATATCACAATACTCTTATTTTTCTCTTATCTTTTGGGTTGTCTGTTTTATCTATAATTTCTCCAAAGAGCTTTCTGTGCAGCCTCATCTATTTCTTTAGACACATTTGTCATGTTTTATTATGTGCAATGACTTATGACTTCCAGTGAGGTCTTTGTTTTGGAGACTCTTCTAATTATGTTTTTACTTTTAAAGGCAGACTTTGCCCATATTAGCCATTTTGCCCTCATATACTACACCACCACAAGTTCTCTCTCCCTGAAGCTTCCTGTGATTATTTCTTCCCCAACCGGAACTGACCTTTATAGTCATGTTATGCCCAGAAAGGCAGCTTACTTTTCTTTCTTTATTATTTTTCTGAAATTGAGATATAAATGATGTATAACATTGAATTTAAGGTGTACAGTGTGTTGATTTGATATATCTTATATTGCAGTGTGTTTACCCCTGCAGGGTTACCTAACCCCTTTATCATTTTACATAATTGCCACTTCTTTTTTGTGATGAGAACATTCAAGATCATCTTTATTTTCTCTTTTTATGTTGTCAGATATAATTTTCAACCTGTCAGCTTCTTTAGATGTTTTATATTTAACCAAATGAGATACTCTTCCATGTTTTCTTTCATCAAAAATTTTGAAAGATTTACTATATAAGGTCAGCATAACTACGATACATACTTCGCCACCAAAAGCTTTTGGCTTCATGTGTGGGTGGAGACATAATAAACAGATAGTAATGATACTATGTGACAAAATCTAGGGTAAGGGTGTGCATGGGTGTTTATGAAAACTTAATGAAGGAGTTTCTATACTAGCCTTTCTGGAAGTGATTATTTATAGAAGGCTTTCCAGAGGAGGGGTCACTTGCAATGAGTCTGAAAATACAAAGTGTGATGGATAGAGATATAGGCAAGAGAGAAGACAGGGTGAACTTCAGTTCACTGTTGAGAAAGATCAGTTCATGTTCTGAGGTGTAATTAGATCAGGAAATGAAGGTTGGATATAATTGAAGAATAGCAAGAGATGAAACCACAAAGGTAAGCAGAGAATATATCATGATGGTTTTCTATGTCATGCTTAAAAGTCTGAGTTATGTCAGGGGCTTGACATAATCAAGTTGGTGTATTATAAAACTCATTCTAGGAATAATAAAGAGACACAATTGCAAAGGGCATAATAAGAATCAAGCAGAACACAGCTGTTACTGCTAAGATTGAGTTGAAAATGATGAGGTAATGAATTACAACAGAGAAAATATGAATGGAGAGAAGATGAGTCTCTACTGTCAATCACCATGCCCATTAAAGTCAGCACTTAATAGAAAATTTTAATAAATGAATCAATTTTTATTTCATCAGCTTTTATTTTCCTTAAGAAAATAAAATAAACTAAATACACTAAATACACTAAAATAAATACACTAAATACACTAATTTATTAAAATTAAGAAATTAAGCTAAAGATTTGAATAGGCATCCACCATGGACAGTAGAAACTCTGACTTTAATAGTGAGAGTTGAAATGAAGAAAACTTTGATTTAAGCTCCAGTAAAGAGAGGTAGAGGATACAGATGGCTGGAGGCTTAGAGGAACACATTTCAAGGAAAGAGAAAAGTATCATTATTAGGGCTCTAATGTGTCCAGAAACACTTAAATATAAATATATTTATATATAAATATAAGACATAATCTTTTATTTCTGGCATATGATTGGGCAACTCATAATGTACTACCAAAAAAATGCAAATTTTTTTATCAATTCCCATATAAACAGTACTCCTCTGATTTCTTCCTAGTCTCTGTCTGCTTCTTCTTCCTTCTCCTTTTAACCCACGTACATCATTTACTATGTTTTCTACTAGCCTGTCCTTAATATAGCTGGCACAACTTTACTCTTTGCCTACAACTTCTGCTAAGGGAAAAGAATCAGATCATGTGTCCAAGTCTGTTCTGATTTGACAACCTGCCAAGCCTTTTGTAACATTTCACAATATCTGAAAGTATGGGTCAGTAGATCCTGAAGACACCAGTGCCCACAAAGTACTATCAAGTTCCTAAGCATGTCTCAGAAAAAGGCAAATTGACCCAAAGAAAACCTTAAAGAATTCTACTCCTACCATGGAAGTTAGACAACCCGCTGTAGGTTTGTCAGCAGATAACTTCAAAGGGAACACTCTGACGATAAATTACTAAATTTACCCTAGTCTTTTGTACTTTCCATTTCTACAAAATGTCTTTAGGCTTTCTGGCTTTAAATCTGCTCTGCAATGTTTGTTTCTTACCAATTTGGCTTCCTCCAAGGTTTTATTTTCTGATTTAGCACTGGTCTTCTCCATCCTCCTCAGCTATAATCTGAATAGTCAGTTACTGTTCTGATATCTCTGGTTTGATTTTATCCCCCCATTAATTGGCCCTAACTCTCTCAGGCCAGCCTGCATTTCTATAATTACCTTCTTGGAGGACAAGGTGGGACAAGAGCATCATGGAAGTGATGGAGAGGAGAGATCTTTACTTACAGGTATTGCCTCTTAAAAGTATTCCATCCAGGGATGCCTGGGTGGCTCACTTTTTTGAGCTTTCAACTCTTGATTTTGGCTCAGCCTGTGATCTTAGGTTGTGGTGCTCTCAGGGTCCTGAGATCTAGCCTGAGTTGAGCTCCATTATCAGCATAGAGTCTGGTCGTCTCTCTGCCTCTTCCTCTGGCCCTCTCCCCATTGGTGTGCTAGTCTTCACACATTCTCTCTCAAGTAAATAACTTTAAAAAATAATAAAATACAAGTATTCCATCCAGATGCCAGTCATTGTCTTAAGGAAAATAAAAGCTAATGAAATAAAAATACCATTTTTATAGTCATCAAGCTAATTATATTTGATTTGAATGAGCTCAATTTAAAAAATCTTTTGGTATTGATGTTAACTGATTTATACATGATTTGAAAACAAAATCCAAGGTCAACCATGTATTTATTCTTAGTGGCATAGTCTTACCTGTATTTTTAAAACCTCCATTTATATATATGGAAATGAGCTATATGGTAATATACAACTTGATTAAAGTCACTCAATATTTATATGCTTCAGCCTACCCATGCTCTCCAAATTGGGAATCTATTGACATGAGTTCAGATTTCCAATTCACATACTGTATTTTATCATGATAAACAGACTCCATATATGATCATATGTAAAATGTTGACTGATATGCATTTTAAGATTTAATATATAGTTTTCTTAATTTGAAAGTGGTATCTTTTGTACAAGTGAGTTATCTTTAGAAAAAGAACTACAATTTATTTCAAAACCCTAAGATCATTAGTGAATTATGAACTTAATCTGTTCATTGAAAGGCAAAAAAGCATGATACTTAAGAATTTAGTCTTGAACTTGATTACCTAAGTCCGTTTCTGGGACTGCCACCTGTGAACTGTGTGATTTTAGACAAACTGTCCTTGTTTAGTCTTCTTCATCTATAAATTAGGAATAAAGTAGCTTCCCTAGACGATTGTCATAAATATAAAATAAGATGCAAATAACAAAGCACAGGCCCATAGAAAGTGATACCTACATGTGCTTGTTAAATGATTTAGAAAATGCTCTATCAGTACAGTATTGTACTGAGTTAATAATGAGAGATGTTCTATTAAAGAAGTAATTTTCTTCAACTCGGAATAATACTCCAGTTTTTGATACAGGGAGGAAGACAACAATATATTCTAGTAATATTAGAATTTCAATGTCATTTTCTTTCTAAAGATATTGATTTTATAACTTGTATTACTGTACATATATATTACCAATTTTTTGTTATCAGTTTGAAATGTAATATATTATAAAGGGATCAAAGTATAAGTATGAAAGTATTAATAATATGGTCAGCAAATCCAAAAGGACTGACCACATTGTGTTTTCATAACATTTGATTTATGGCAATTATTACCAGTGTTGTTCAGTTTCATATATAGTGTCTTATCAGTAAATAGTATGATTCCTGAAGGGCAAAAATGAAATAAAAAATATTTTGCACATCTGCTACTACATTGTATTTTAAATGGCAAAGTGGTTGGCAATTGCTTCATTGAAAATTTAATTTCCCTTTCATATCTTTCATCCTCTGTGGTTATATAAACGACTGTATTTGCAATCATGTTTTTCTACAGATAAAAGTCCTATGGCTTCAGTCATTGGTTAAACTTTTAAAATAAATAAATAAAATAAATGAATTCTCTATGATATATTTTTCCCATTTACTTAATCCAGTTATGGCCAAATTCTCTCTACTATTTAAACTTAACTTTATCAAATCCTTTTACACTGCTGCTATTTGAAATTTGTTTTCTAAACTTCATTACTGTACTGGTTTTCCTTTTTTTATAACTGAAGATCATATAGAAAAAATATGTATGAAATAAGGTGGCCTTATTTTTAGTGATGAAACCATTTTATAATCTTTAAATACCTGTTAATCAAACTTTCTTGATCAAAATGTATTCTGCATGCTACAAAGAAATTCAAACATACCCCTGTTTTTGAGTAATTATTCTCAGAGCAAAAGGTAAAATATGCTCAAACATAAGCACGACATTTCTTTTTTGTGTTAAGATGAAAGAAAGAAGTGACTTTTTCATGATACATGATTTTTTGATTGACTTAACAGTATTTACATATTCTGCTTAAAAAATCCTTCTTGTTAAAATATGAAAATTCTTGCCCAAAGTCTTTGGATTTTCATTTTGATGACTCAAAATTCACTCAGTAGTTTTAGTTGATACATCCAGTTGTGGTCAAGTGAAGCAAAAGCAGAGGGGCTAACTCAATTTAAAAAATAGCTAAGCAGACACTATTATAGATCCCACATTTTGTTTACAATATAGGGAAATATATACAGACACACTGAGGTCAAGTTACACTTTCTGTGTATAGACCTTCGGATGGCATGTTTTGTCTTTTAATTCTTATTTGCTAGAGAACTTCATATCAGCGTATGTCGTCATTTTATATGGATAGTGGGAGACTCTTTCATCAAATCTGATCCTGTAGCTTTTTTTAAAAAAAAAAATTTATTTATTTATTTGAGAAAGAGAAAGAGCAAGCAGGGTAGGGGTAGTGGGAGAGAATCTCAAGCAGACTCCTTGCTGAGTGTGGAGACCCACACATGACCCTGAGATCATGACCTGAGCTGAAACAAAATTGTTTGCTCAATCACCTGAGCCACCCGTGTGCCCCTCTTCAGCCTTTCTTTGCCTATCTTCATTTAATCCTGATACGGCTCCTTCAGAAATAGGGATTTCTTTCATGAAACTTCACGTGTTGTGATACCAGAGTGACTTAGTTAAGTTCTGCCTTTGGCTCAGGTTACAATCTCAGGGTCCTGGGATTGAGTCTTGCTTGGGATTTCTTGCTCAGTGGGGAGCCTGCTTCTTCCTCTGCCTGCCACTCCCTGTGCTTGTGCTCTTTCTCTCTCTCTCTCTCTCTCTGAAAGATAAATAAATAAAGTCTTTTAAAAAAAACAAACCTTATGAAAGTTCATGTTAATTGCATACAGTTCCCAAGGCCTGCAATTTTTCAAACTTTCAACCTCACAGTATACAGCAACATTTTTTACTGTTGTTCAAAAGAACAATTGGATTCCTCAGTTGAGTCTGAGAACTATAAGATTTTTTTTTTTTAAGATTTTATTTATTTATTTGACAGAGATCACAAGTAGGCAGGCACGGGTAGGGGGAAGCAGGCTCCCCACTGAGCAGAAAGCCTGATGTGGAGCTCGATCCCAGGACCCCAAGATCATGACCTGAGCTGAAGGCAGAGGCTTAACCCACTGAGCCACCCAGGCACCCCTCTACACTGGTTTTTTTTTTTTTTTTTTATAAAGATTTTATTTATTTGACAGAGAGAGATCACAAGTACGCAGAGAGGCAAGCAGAGAGAGAGAGAGAGGAGGAAGCACGCTCCCTGCCTAGCACAGATCCCGATGCAGGACTCGATCCCAGGACCCTGAGATCATGATCTGCCTCTACACTGTTTTTTTAACTAGGAAAGAAGTGAATGCCTACTTAGATATTGAACAAAGGTTCTAGGACCAACATTTTAACATGGAGGTTATCCCAAGTGATACAGATAGCAAAACAGAAGTCCAACCTCCTTTTGGATGCTGGCAGGTAGGGTGAAACAGGCATCCCTCACGTGGCTTTGCACGCGTTCTTGTTGAGGATGTGGGTTGCTGGGGTCATGCTGTGGAGCATGGGAGAGGCTGACTGAATGATGCTAGGGCCAGGATTCTAGTCTGACTTCTCCTTTGGTAAGAACTGGGATGTTTGCAGCTGCCTCGTCACCACTCTTCTTTGTTCCCATTTATTTCCTGGGCCCGTTCACTGGGGGTTTATTCAATTCTGTGATTTGCCTGGTATTCTTGATGTGATACATTTGCTTCTTACATTAGAATTGTTTGTGTAGCTTGATTGACATACCTATTGTGAAAGGCCTTGGGTGGAGGGAAAGCAGAACAGAGGAAAATCAATGTAAAAGAACATCACATTAGCCGTGAGAATTCAGACCTCAGTCGTAAATCCCCAGCTACAAAGGGAGGAAGAATTTGAAGCACACTATTTGAAATGAACTGAAATATTTCATTTCTGTAGGTTTTTCGCTATGAGGGATTGAAAGCCATGTATGTGTGCTCACGGTAGTGTTTCTCTTGGAATGCTCTGATGTTAATAAGAGCAAAGGCTGTGATTAAAATTCACGTTCATAATACCTTGTTAAGGTTAGTTTCACTTGCACAGCTATCTGTGATCAAATTAAGTTTACCTATTGTAAGTGTGTTGCCTTTACTGTATATTACAGTTTTTAAAAACAGTATTTTTAATTTATATTTTATTTTCTCTATGCTTGGCAATATTTTGTACAATCACTGTGTATGGATGACTCTATTGAATTACATGACCTTCTCTTTCCTTAAATATTTTGCATAAGTAAATAGGCCTAAGGTGTGTTGCAGAAGGGGAATTGTGATGTCGGAACTCTGCCTCTTCTCCCCTTCCCTTCCCCAATCTGATATCTCTTCTCCAGCTTTCTTGTTACTGCTTAAGGTGTCCTCAACTCTATTAATGAAACTTCAATTTCTCTGTGAATCCTCCATCTCCTTGGTCCCTCTTTGTAGTCAGTAGCAGAGTGATAGGGATGGGCGTCTCCACTGGATCTTGATTGGTCTTCTCTTGCTGGAACTGGGCTTTCGTGGTTTTTAAATGAGGTTTGTGTAATTATCCCGTGGCTTTCCCGCTTGACTCGATGCAACAATGTACATCCCTGGTTTGCTGCTCCCAGTTCTTTTTTTTTTTTTTTTTTTAAAGATTTTATTTATTTGTTTGACAGAGATCACAAGTAGGCGGAGAGGCAGGCAGAGAGAGAGGGAGGAAGCAGGCTCCCCGCTGAGCAGAGAGGACGCGGGGCTCAATCCCAGGACCCCAAGACCATCACCCGAGCCGAAGGCAGAGGCCTCAACCCACTGAGGCACCCAGGTGCCCCTACTGCTCCCAATTCTTGAAAATGAACTCCCTGTTCTGGCATGTGTGGTCTTTGACAATACAACTCACACCATGTGTCCAGACTGATAATCCTCACTAGTTCTCTTAGGATTTTCCTGTCCCATGTAGAAACTCACCCACTTGTTTAAGCGCGATTTAAATCCCCCACTTCTGTGGATTTTACTCTTGTTGCCATTTTTTTTTAATTTAAAGATTTTATTTATTTATTTGACAGAGAGAGAGATCACAAGTAGGCAGAACAGCAGGCAGAGAAAGAGGGGGACGCAGGCTCCCCACTGAGCAGAGAGCCTGATGTGGGGTTCGATCCCAGGACCCTGAGATCATAACCCGAGTCGAAGGCAGAGGCTTTAACCCACTGAGCCACCCACGTGCCCCTCTTGTTGCTATTTCTGCCACAGTTCATAATAACTGACTTGCGCACAAAGATTACTTATTATGTTCCACGTTTACCCTAAGCTTTTTATTTGTTTTATTTCACATCATCTTCAGAGTAACCCTGTGAGGTAGAAACTGAAATCCTACTCATTTTATAGCTATGGGAACCGAGACACAGAACATAGAAGGAATGCGCTCAGGGCTGCATGGCTGATAACTGGAGCCCCCAGAATCTTACCCCAGAGAGTCCTCACCAGCAACAGCACCTAATTAAGAAGCATATGTTGGATAGATAAAAATATGAGAGAGGACATGTTCATTATGTCATTGTGGTTACCATTCAGGCTGGAGAGTAAAATGTCATTTTGGTGTTAGTGTCTATAATGAAGAGAAAGGGGAAGAAGTGGCCTGTAGACTGTGTATTAAAATTCTACTTATCTTTCAAATTCCATGTCCAATGATACTCCTTGCAGGAACATTTTCTTCCTTCTCCCCAGATGAAATCCATTCTCTTTTGAAACTCCCATATTATTTTTTTTCCCCATTTCCCTTGTTCACTCTATTTTGGCCTGGATTAAGACTCTTTTTCTGGCTCAGATTCTCCTACCATCTTCCTTCTGGACAGCCAGCTTCTCAAGCTCAGATCTTCCTTATCCTTTTGCCCCTGGAAAGCAGTAGGTACTCACACATATTTGTTGTTAGTTTCAGACTTTTAGGGACACAGAATTACAAACAATAACAGCTAAAGGTACAATGCCTTCGATGCCTTTGATGTCTAAAATTGAAGCACTGTTATTTATTTAAGAATTTCTCACACTAAAGAAGTATAGTTTAATGTTTATTCACATTTTGAAAATAAATATCCTACATGTTTTTCTTTGTCTTTCATGATTAAAATATGGGACTGCTACATCAGTTTTCAAGGAGGTCTCCTATCTAGCTCCAATTTTAACCTCTGGATTCATTCATGAGCTGCAGGAAGATGTTAAAGCCAGTTTCCAGAGTCTCTTGGGTGGCTCAGATGGTTACGCATCTGCCTTTGGCTTAGGTCACGATCCTGGGGTCCTGGGATTGAGCTGCACATCAAACTCCCTGCTTGGCAGGAAGCCTCTCTCTTTGCCCCTCTTCCTGCTCTCTCTTTCTCTGTCCACGAAATAAAGTCTGAAAAAAAAAAAAATAAAGCCAGTTTCCATATGATCACATAATCAGGAAGAGTACAAAGTTGTATGGGGCACCTGGGTGAGTCAGTGGGTTAAGCCTCTGCCTTTGGCTCAGATGATGATCTCAGGGTCCTGGGATAGAGCCCCGCATTGGGCTCTCTGCTCAGTGGGGAGCCTGCTTCCCTCTCTCTCAGGCCTACCTCTCTGCCTACTTGTGATCCTTCTCTCTCTGTCAAATAAATAAATAAAATCTTAAAAAAAAACAAAGAGTACAAAGTTCTCCATGCACAGGAGACTAAGAAAACCAATGTAAATATAGGAAAATGTACAAGATATATAGCAGAATATCTTTCACACGTGACCTGATATGATGGCTTTAGATGATGTTTCTCAGGCTACAAAGCAGAATGAAAAACAGCAGTGTAGGCAAATAAGCATTAATCCATGAGAGGCTACAGGCAGGAAAGCAGCCATATAAGTCTATTTAGACAATTAGTATGCTAAAATTAAGAGCAAGTAGCTGGGCAAATGCCTTTTTCCTTGCTCTGTATACATATACATATACATATACATATAATATACATATATTGTGGTACAGAACAATATTACCCTGGGGTGTAGCTTTAAAGTTAATTTCTCCTCTTTTTCTGGTATTGTGATTTGTTAAATTGACTGGACAAGTAAAGATGTATAAGAGACAAAAGAAAGTGTATTTACAGTGTCAGAGTAAGAAGAATGTTGTCTACAGTCTAAAGAATAGATACATATTGTTTCTATTGTTTATTCTCATTCTGGTTCCAGCATCTGCCAGAGGGTAAGAATGCCTGGGATCATTTCATTTTTTGACATTGTAGTATAATGAAAACAAGAAAGAAAGAAAAAGAAATTGGTAAGGCAAGCTGCCACAGTAATTTTACATTATATGACTTTGGCTTTTGCAAAGCCTTTATTTTATCCTACCAAAGCTTGTCTCTAATGTCCCCAGAATCATACACTTCATAATGGCAAGAAAATTCAGTGTTTTAAAATAAGGTTTTAAACAAAATATTTCCTTTCCTTCTTACATGCCAGAGATTTTTGTTACATTTTTATACATTAAAGTTTTATAGAAACTTTAAAGTTTACAGAAATGCTTTGTCTGAACATTTCTTTGAAACATGTCCTCATCCTGGTGGATTCAGTCATTCAGGATTTGAATGACAGACAATAGGGGAAACTGAAACTGTCAGTTCTTTGGAAAAAGGACGATAATTTGGAAAAAAAAAAAAAAAAACTGCCACAAACAGGGTGCTCTGGAACTGTCCTAGTTTTCACACTGCGTACCCTGCATCCCAACAAATACCTCAGTCTCAGGCTAGCGAAGACAGTCTCAACACCCCAGAGAGAAATTTAAGGGGTAAAACCCCTCTAGGTTCAGAGGTAATTTTTTCTTTTTATTTCCTCGAGAAGCCTTTTCTCCTAAGGTTTCTTTAGCACGGGTAGCGTTCTCTCCATTTCAAGATACCATTCCAGGCCCATCTGTTTAGACAGGCTTTCCTCTGTTGATGGGGGACATAAACTACCGTTATTTCTCCTTTGCATTTATGAGGCTCTTTTCTCCGTATGCATAAAATGCTTTCTAAATATCTCATTAATCCTCACAACATCCCCGTTGGTAGGGGAGCAAGCATTATAACTTCAGGTAGTGAAGATTCTTGTCACTCTAATAATGGCATTTTATTACTTAGTTTAATTAGATTTTATTGCAGTTTTCTGGAAGTCTGAAACAGAGTATTTTTTGCAAATGGAGATAGTAAATAAAGAAAAATATCATCTTGAATGTAAATGCTTGAGGATAGATGTTAAAGATTGACAGTGAGATTTGAGAAGATAGAGCACCTGGTACTATCTTTTCTATTTTTTGGTTTGCATTCAGCTTTTCTTCTTGAAGTCTGTTAGTGTAGCTAGCTTAAATTTGTTTTCTATGTAAATGCTTAAAACTTCAAGATCTTAGTATGTTTTAATGTGAATAGGCAATTTTATTTTTTTATTTAAATTCTACTAGCCAAGACAGAGAACATTATCAAGTTTCAGATGTTATCAGATTTCAGGATTTCATCAGTGACATCTAACACCCAGGGCTCTCAAGACTTCGCTTTGTTTCAATGTGAAATAGGCCAATTTTAGAGTTGGGATGCTAGAGATCACCTAGTGGTCCACAATAATTCCACTTAATTTCTTTTTCAAATGAGGTGGAGGAGCATGGTGTAGTGGTAAGAGTTCCGACTGAATTTCTGCCTCTATGTCCTTGCCAGGTTATGAGACTGTTGGAAAAGCTTTCATTCTCTCTGAATCTGTTGCTCCATCTTGAAAATGAGAATGTTGAACTAAGTAGTTACTGGAGTTCTCTCCAACTCCGAGACAATGGGGAACAGATGCTTTGGAAGTTTGTGACTGAGCTGGGGTCATGAAGCCAGGACCCACACCCAAGTCTCTTCGCTCCTGTTCAGTGAATCTCATACACCGCTCTGCTGTCTCTCCTTGTACATATTTAAGTTCTTCTTCTTTTTAATCATAATTTCTTTTTTGCAACAATCCTACTTTCCCTCCCCTGAAATACAGCTATATTGAATATTTTCCCTGTGGTTTTTCTGCCTCTTTCTTCTGAGATTGAAAATACAGGGAAACTTGCTTTGGAGACCACCTGGATTCATAGACCACCTGCCGAACAAATTTGCCAAGCACTGATTCTCTTTCCTAGAGGTGTGCTGCATCTGGTGGCCACCTGCTTTATGGGTCTGTGAGCAACTCACCAAGTGCACTCGGTGGCAAAGGCAGGATTTTTTAGTAGGAACATAACAACCCCTCCCTCTCAATGGTAGGAAATTAAGCCTCGAAAATCACAAATATTTCTTGCTTAACAAAAGTTCACTTACTATAACTCATAGCTTGAGAAATTCAATAAACTTTCTATTCACCCTATTAAGTAGCAATTCTGATCTACCTATCAAACTGTCCCCCCCTTTTACATGTATTAAATTAATCTTTTCCTTCCAAGGAGCAAAAACGGGTACACACTGTAATTGTTTTTGTTGCATATTACCTCCCAGAGCCTGAAAACATGAACATTTCCATTTTATAACCAATGGAGTGTTTGCCATGTGAGAAAATGATGGAGAGATTAAACAGAAATCATTTTTGGATTCCCACGCCAGTGTTTTATCCATTAAGGTGGTTCTCACCTCAGTACTTTCTCTCCACCTTTGGCAGGCTTTATAGCCTCTGTTCTGTCTTGAGCAGTGGAAACATTTTCACTCTGCTGTATAATTAAGATAGAATGATCACACAAGTGATTTTCAGTGGCTCCAGAAATGGTAATTAAATTTGCTACCTTTACATCGTCAGGCATTTATTTTTCCCCCAAACATCAAATGAAACAAACTGTTTAATTGCCTGGCCAGCTATACTTGTCTCTTGGGAATTAAAGTTTACATCCAAGTGAAGGTGAAAATAGACACTTGAAACAAGTTACTGGTCAAGCAAAAAGCTCACTGTGAGTAGAGATTGTGCCACTGATCCTATGGCTAACACATCCTAAATAATAATGTCACAGGTGCTGCAATAATGTCTTCTCCTTTTTCATACTCTATTTCAGATTCTTCATTGGGTCACAAATTCCAAGACATGTTGGAGATCTACCGCTAGGTATTATGATTAGGTTTACTGTATTTCATAGAATCTAAGGCAAACTTCATTTTGTGAATGACCAAGAAACTAAACATCCTTCCAATTCAGGTTTCAGAGATTTCAAAACATGAAAGAGTGCATCCTAGAATTGGCACAGTGTTGTTGCTGAAAAAAATTTATTATCTGTTGTCCTAGGCCTATGGCAGAATTGTGTGGACTTACACATTGTAACTAAAGCTATTGCCTGTTACTTTTGACAAGGTCCAGTATGGGATACCATTTTAAGGACTGCTATTTCAGCTAGGAAAGTGGGAAAAGCCATCTCTTTAGACTGATACATTTTTTTTTTTAATACTATGGACTACAAATAGCTTTTTTACACAGGTAATTAAATTAATTTCCAAGGGATTCACTTTCTCTTGAATAACTCATTGGAGATCTGGAAATACTTTATGATATTTCAAGGGAGAAGGAATCCTTATTGCGAGCAGGCCTTAATCAGTGCCTGAAAACTCAATGCAACAAATCTTTCATTCCTCTTTTTTTTCCTGGTTCATAAAGCTGTTGGATAGGGAATACACAAATCTAGAAGCGAAGCATTGCTGTATTATTCAGTGCTGACATTTGTATGTGAATAAGAGCATCATTTAATATTTTCTTCAACCATCAACAAAATGCTTTCTGACATTATACTCTAATTTTGCCAGATACAGAATCAGGTGTCATAAATGACAGAGTAGGTAAGCTGCAAGAGTCAGTTTAATGTCTCATTTTTCTCATTTTCCAGGAGTTGAAATAGATAGAAACATTCTGAAAAATTCACTTCTATGCGTATGAATCTTCATAAATGCAAATTCTATTGGCTTTAACATTCAATTTGCTAGCAAGCTTGAAAGGTTTGAAATCGCACTTGAAAATGCCTCCTTTTTGGCAGTCAACAATAAATATTTTCCAAGTAGTTGATGACATTAGGATTAAGTCAAAGTAAAACCACATTTCAATGCTTGAGGATTAAATGTACATTTCTATTCACAGTTGGTAATATCATCTCTCTAATGTGGCAAATAACGAAGTTTTGACACCATTTTGCTGTTTTCCTTAGCAACAAACTCACTTGATGCATAGTGTGTACTAAATACACATTTTTTGAATTAAATATATTGTCACTCAATAAATCATTAATTAGTTCATTGAAGCCATACCTTTGATTACTTCCTTTCGCCAGTTATCCTAGAAAATGTTACAAGTCCTTTCTTGCTTTCTAGCCCATTCCTGTACTTTCCTCTATATTTTTTTCCTCACTATAAAATAGACTTGATTATCTTCAGCTTGGCTGCTAGTACCTCATTTTCACTTGATTTCCCATTTCCAGGATTGAGTACTTTTCATCTGTCTAGCTATTACTGTCAAAGCTGGCTTCTTCATCTGTCACACTGACCCATCTTTGCCTACCCGAAGCCCTTCATCAATTCTCCATTGCATTGAACACCACGTCTGCAATATTCTCATTCTTAAAGACTTTCACTGGGAAGATCAAATGCTTTTTCCTTTTTCCATCCTCATGCTCCCAATCCCTTTTTCTTGCCTCAAATGTGCCTTCTTGGGTATGTCTCATTTAAACTGTCACATCTTCATTCTTGTGAAAGCATTTTGTGTATTTTGACCTGCCCTCCTATTCTGGCATGCAAAACATTATTTAGGCAATTTTAATAGCTTCTGAAGTTCAATTAGTTTTGCTAAAACTTCCTAGACTATTCAAATTAGAACTAGCATACAAGCGTTCTGACCAATCATGATAATGAGATTTCCTATCCTTGTGATATGATCTCTCTTATAATAATGGAAAGTTCTTACCCCAAATTATGTTACGTAGAGCATCTTATATTTCAGTCAGTTCATTCAGTATAGGAATTTCATTGTCTGTATATCTTATAAATGATTCCCTGTGTCTATCTTATAAATGATTCCCTGTGTCTCTTTGAAGTGAGAGACTATTAAAATGTGTTATTCTGGAAATATAACACATACTATATGTCCAATTAAATACTCAAGTGATTTACTAGTTAGAATAAAGAATACAATAACCAGACATTCAAGCTTTATAGAAAAGACGTCAGCCACTGGTATAATGACTTTTTTTTTTTTTAAAGCCCCCTACCTCCTTTTTTTTTTTTTTTTAAGATTTTATTTATTTTATTTGACAGACAGCAATCACAAGTAGGTAGAGGCAGGCAGAGAGAGAGAAAGGGAAGCAGGCTCCCTGCTGAGCAGGGAGCCCGATGCGGGGCTCGACCCTAGGACCCTGGGATTATGACCTGAGCCAAAGGCAGAGGCTTTAACCCACTGAGCCACCCAGGTGCCCCATGACATTTTATTTTTTAAAGAAGTTAATTTTGAGAGGGTTGTGGGGGTGAGTCAATAGTTTATACATAAACAATAAAGCTCTTTTCATAGAACTTGATAGTTATTTCTCTCCTCTAAAGCTACGATTCAATATGCCTAAGAAAAATGTAGGAGAACTAACTAAAATTCCATGGTCCCAGACCCTAGCAGCAACAAATTTAATTTACTTATTCTGCAGTGGATCCCAGGAATATATAATTGTAGAGTAAGAAGTTCTTTTCTGTCAGGTACTGGATATTTGTGTCCCCCCGACCCCAAATTCATACTTTGAAGTTTCCATATCTAATACGATGGTGTTTAGAGGTGAGGCCCTTGGGAGGTAATTAGGTTTCGATGAGGTCATGATGGTGGGACCTCCATATGGGATTAGGGTCCTAAGGAGGAGATATTAGAACTTGCTCCCTCCATGTGCAATCACTCAGGAAAGGTCATGGGAGGACACACAGCAAGGAGTCAGTGCTCTACCAGTCAGGTAGAGAGCTCTCGCCAGAAAACCAATTCTGTGGGACCTTGATCTTGGGCTTTCTAGCCTCCAGAACTGTGAGAAAATGAATGTCTGTTGTTGAAGCCACCCAGCCTATTGGTATTTTGTTATGGCAGCTCTGGAAGATTAAGACTGTTTCTTACTGTGCTTTCTGATAATTTGATTTTTTTTTTTTATTCGCCCATGTCAGCAGATTGATTTATTGCATTATTTGCTGGCAATAAAAGCCTCACTGAAACTAGAATTGTTATCCCTATTTCTTATTACTTTACATTACCATTGGATGGTGGATTCATATTGCATCATTTTACGTTTTCACTGAAATTTTTGTCGAAAATATGAGGCTTTCAAATTTTGTGCATCACGTATTCTGTGGGAGATATTCATTAGTCTCCTATAATACCATGCTTTATTTTGACCTTTTTACAATTTTGAAATGAAATTGGCTATTAGTCCTATTGTATTATTTTATAAATTCAAAACAGTCTTTGCAAAAGAGTTATCAGGGCCACTCGTGATAGGAATGTGTTGTGCAACAAAAAGAAACTTCAGAAATAACTAGTTCTTCTTGATACTGTACACGGGTGTCAGGCTGTGTGGAAATTAAACATTGTTTCAGCAGGAAGATAATACTAGATGGACATTTCTTTTAAATTTTGAATATAGTTAATAGAAGTTTTGTTTTTTTTCTTTTCTCCTCATATACCTCCCTCTTCTTCCAAACACAACAGAAGAGTGAATTTGCTCCTCCCCTTCCCTATAAGGCATTTTCTCTTCCGTAGCAACAAAACTACCATTCTTTCGTACCCTATTCTATTTTGACCTTCCTTAACTTTGTCCATCTCCCATGGCTAGAGAATTGTTGCTTAAACAAGTGATTTATCAGAACTTTAAAGACATTAAGACATGTTTTCCACTTGGAATGTTTTCTTTATACCTTTGTGAATGTTCACAATTTTATTTTTTAGAAGGAAAATGTAGTTTCTGTTTAGTTTTACATAATTATATTTCTTCCTAAAAGGTCTTCATTGAGAGCAGGAATGACTATATGATATTTAGGGTGTTACCATTGCTTAAACACCTTCTTAGCTACTTTGGTATCACATAGACCACTCAAAAAGGCATATATCTTGATAAGTCACAGATCTGGAATGAGAGCTGGTTTGTGTAGTTTTTATAGTTTTGTATAGGGGTTTAGAAAGTTTCTCTTTAGTAGTCATATGAATACCCTGATCATACATCTCTTGCTGGAACTTAGGTGTATTTGGAGTGTCCTTCTATTCATTACTTAAGAAAGAAAACACATGAAAACAACAAAAAATGAACAAAAATTTTATAGACATTTTAATAAAGTTAACAAATGACATTTATATACAAGGTACTATAAATATTTCAGTGGAATTCTGATACAAATTTTAAATTCCTCAGTACACACTGGCGAAAATTTATATCCAATTCATCCTTCGGAGTTTACTTTACTATGGTTTGGTCTCAAGATCATTTTCTCTACATTTGTTTGAATCCTTCTGATCTTTTATAGGTAGGTACTATATTAGATAAAAGATCCCCAAGTTTGGGGCAAGGTTACCTGGTGGCATTGACTGTGCACGGACTCTGATACTTGCTTATTATTCTATGTTAGAATAATAAGTAAGTGTTCACCCCTTCTGAGTCTTAGTTTCTTTATATGATATATAGAAATAAGATCACATGATGCAACATGTATAAAATACATAGTGGAATGCCTAGCACATAGGAGGCTCTTAGTGAATGGTAGCTTCTCTTATGGCAGAGTTGTGATGATGATATAAACCTTCTTATCTTTAATATATTAGCTCCTCTGAGTTAAGTCCTGACCTCGGAAAAGAGTTTTCTCCATAAATTTGAGGGTTTATAAGGAAATCTTCTTTGGAGCGCCTGGCTGGCTCAATCAGTAGAACATAAGACGCTTAATCTTGGGTTTGAGTTCAGCCCCCCTACATTGGGTATAGAGAGTACTTAAAAATAAAAAAAGAAAATATTAAAAAACCCTTCCTCCACTGTTTTAAAAGACTTTTCTTTGTTTTAATGCTTTGCCAAATGCCTACCTCATATTACCCAAGGTGTAATTTATTTTGCCTTATCTGATCAACCTTTTGGTTCAATAGCTGGGAAAGATAAATTGTGTTACTCTGGTTTTATTGAAAAGACTGTCTTCCCCTGGTTGAAGCTGAGGTGTAGGGCATCCCATATATATGCAAACATGGCTCCTATGGCATTTCACATGTAACTTGATTTAACACCCTCTTGAAGACAGCCCCTAGATGCCAATGCCACGGCTATGATTGCTAGAATTAAGTATAGCCGAAGGTAGATCGAATTGCTTTGGAGGAGAAATCATTAACCTTTAACTCATTAGGAATGATTAAGAAAAATTCATATATTTGAAAGGACTGGACTGGTTTTGGTGGTGAAGTTTCATGATCAGAACACTGACCTATGAGTAACTTATATTCAAAAGGGTAAATTACAGTTTTCCTTTACGAACAGTGTATAGGCAACAAAATATTATTCAAGAGAAATAAGCTAATCTTCCTTTAGTTGGGATATTGGTTTATAAATGATATTTTCCAATTCAGAGTTTCATTCCTCACTAGAAATATCTAATGCTTGTTCTCCAAAGTCGAAGTGCCTGTTAAAACTCCCATTGCAATTTATAAACCAGAGTTTTAAGCAATCCAAGTCATTTTATATATTTATCTTTCTTTGGCAGTTCTAACAGCTGAAGACTTAGTATCAGCTATGAATTTCATTACTGTAATTTTACTCCCATTCCAAATCATTAATATTGATGCTAAATAAATGATAGTGTTATCCATGCTAAATAATATTATTCTAAACTGCTTAGAAAAGGAAGTAGTCTCCCGATTTTTCTTATTTTGCAAAATGAGAAGGAACTGAAATATGAAAGCAAAGCTTTAGCATTTATAATGTTGCCATTCTGGCTTTTCCCCAAATATTTGTCACATTTATAAAAACTAAGATTATAGTCTTACTGAAAATTTTTAAAAGATTCTATTTATTTGAGAGAGAGAGAGAGAGAGCGTGCAAGCATGAGAAGGGGGAGGGTCAGAGGGAGAAGCAGACTCCATGCCAAGCAGGGAGCCCTATGTGGGACTCAATTTCAGGACTCCAGGATCATGACCTGAGCCAAAGACAGTCGCTTAACCAACTGAGCCGCCAGGTGCCCCCTCACTGAAAATTTTTTTTATCCATAAAGTATCAAGGCAAAATAAAACTATTTTTAAGCATTCTGTTGGATACTCTAAAGTAAAGAAAATAGAAGATACACATTTGTCCCAAACTGATTTTTAAAAATGTATCCATCTTTCAAATTATAGAGTCTGAGTAAAATACCTGAACTTTCTCCTTACCCAACATCATTTACCTTCAACCCACAGTTCAACAGATTTTCTCTTATGTTTTAAAACACTTCCTTAGACGATTGATTTCACTTGGAAGCAGAGAGAAAAATACATGAAGAGATACATTTGGGTAGGAGAATGACTTGCCATGATACCTATGCAACCATATTTCATTTCTTCTTTGCTTTCTGTGGTATGTATTTCTGTTTGTATTTTTTGTTGTTGTTGTTTTTTTGCTTCCTGACAAATATACTCTAGTGACTGGATTCTTGTGCACTTTTTAAAAAGTGTTTTAAATAAAACACTTTACTGAGGTCTGATGGATATATAAAAAGTTGTCACTAATATATACAACATGATGGGTTTGGAAATCTGCACCTGTGAAAGCATTTCCATGGTCAATGCCATAAAATTATCCATAACCTCCTCAAATGTCCTCCCACTACCCTTGTTTTATTCCCCCTCTTTATGATAAGAGAACCCAGCATAAGATTCATCTGCTTAGCAAATTTTAAGTATACAATTCAGTATTATTAATTCTAGACCCTATGTGGAATAGGAGATGTCCAAAACTTGTTTACCTTGTTTAAAACTGAATTTTGTTCTCTCTGACCATCACCTCATTACACCTGGCCTCAGCCCCTGGTAGCCATCTTTCTACTCGCTGCTTCTATGAGTTTGACTTAGACTCCATATATGAGATCATGTGGTATTTTTCTATTAAAAAAAAAAAAAAAGTCAGTGTTCTTTTAAAAAAAAATTCCATTCTGAGATCCAGAATTCAATTTCTTTAGATATATACCCAAGACGTGAGATTGCTGGAATATATGGTAATACTATTTTTAATTTTTTGAGGAAGTTTCATATTCTTTTCCATATAGACTTTATTAACTTACATTCCCATAAACAACATGAAGGGTTCTCTTTTATCCACATCCTCACCAGTGTTTTGTGTGTTTTGTCTTCTGATATTTCTGTCTTGACAGGTATAAGGTAATGTCTTACTGTGGCTTTGATTAGTGCTGTGGTTTTGATTTGATCAGTGCTGCTGAACACCTTTTCATATACCAATTAGTTACTTGTGCCTCTTCTTTGGAGAAATATCTGTTCAGGTCCTTTGCCCATTTTTAATTGGGTTGTTCTGCTGTTGAGTTATAGGAGTCTTTTATGTATTTTGGATATTAATCTCTATCAGATAGATGCACTGCAAATATTTTCTCTCATTCAGTAATTTGCCTTTTCATTTTGTTCATTTTTTTGGATGGTGTGGCTCCAGCTAGGTACGTGGGTGGAAGAGACTCTGGGACATGATGGAGTGGGACTAAAACAGTCATAGAGCTCTTTCCACAGCACATCTGCACTCAGATCTGTGTTCCGCTTGTCTGCCAGCAGGGAGCATCTTGTCTTCTTAAAGCTGCTGTTCTTGGTCTCCACCAGGATAACGCAACCTCTAAGGTGGATCTCACAGCTCCCCCCAAATGCACTTTTATCAGAAATGACTGCCAAATTAGTGTTGTCATAAGGGATGAAGGTTGAGGCTTCCTATTCCTTTATTTTGTTGACATCATCTTCTGGCTTCTTATAGCATTCTGATTAATTTCTTTTGCACAAGAAAATGAAGAAATAATTTGGACTTCATGATGGTTACACCTATTCTTATCCTGATTCTGCAAAGTAGTAAGAATGAGAAATGGGACAATTTGAGGGTTCTTTGATTTCTTTGCATTTTGTTTCATATGATAGGAAGAGATTATAATTTTCACACCATGCAGAGTTTTTGACACATGTTAGGTTTAATGCAATACTAGTTCACTCTTGCTTTTCTTGCTTTCTTCTTATTAAAATGTGAGTACTCTGTTTTATTTATTAGTATATACTCATTATCTATTCACTGTAGCTTTTTACAAAATGTTTGTTGAGTAAATAAACGGCATACTAGTCAACATTTTGATACTCCCATGTCCCAAGGATTTACTCTGACACATTTCTATTAGCTGCCATTGGGTCTCTACTAAATAACCATAGGCCTATTTAGACACTTGCCTTAGGAATGCTAACGATGTAACTCACACTTGCTATAATAGGGTTGCAGAGATGAATATTGAAGTGATGAGGTTTCTAGGGGGAAAAAAAAGCCTAGAAAGAAAATTAATGCAAATTATGTATGTACTTTAGAGGCAGAGGAAGAGAGTGTTAGAATGAAAATGATAATTGTTCAGTGTCTAAATGCAAAGAAATGAAAGAATGTCATAAGGGAGAGAGGTTAATCATGTCCAATATTGTAAGGATGCCATGCTACTGAAAAAATGTCCTTAAGTTTATTAATACAAAGCTGATTAATAAGCAGAGTGTATAATATCATACCTGTAGAAGAAATCATGGTATAAGAAAAAATATATGCTGCTTTTTGCAGATGTTAAGAAATTTATGCAAGTCTTTATGAAGAGATACAGAATAACAGTATAGATTTAAATATTTACATCAAGTATTAGATAATACATCTATATCATATAATTTAGTGTGTGGAATGTACTATGAAAATGTTTCAAAATGATAATTCAGTCATTTGATTATCTATTGTTTTTTTTTATTTTAAGAAGAAAAAATGAAGAGACTTGCTCTAAAACTGAGGTTTAAAATGCAAATTGTTTGGACTGTCGGTATATGAACTTCAGTCTTCAAATTTATTATTAAAAATCACTTCATTTCAAAGAACCCTTTAAGCAAGACAATGTGTTTAAGCTTTTTCAATAACAGATCTCTGTAACTAGTCATCTTTATATCATGATTTCCCCCAAACTTAGCAACTAAACTTACTTTATAATTAAAAAAAATTTTTTTAAAATTATAAAATATACAATTTATATATATAATTAATATAAAATTACAATTATATATTATGTATAATTTATATATAATATATAATTATAATATATATTTACATAATATTATATTTATAATATAAATCATAAAACTGTAATTATATAATATATATAATTTATATATAATTTACATATAATTATAATTTATAATACAAATTATTAAAACATTTAATTATAAAGTAAGTTTGGTTGCTATTTCCTGAGGCATGATTTCATTTCTTTCTGCCTCCAATCTTCTTTCCTTAATCTTTACTAACATTCTCTGAGCGTTAGTTGTAGACTCTTCTCCAAGATCCATCCCACAATAACCCAGGGTAAATGGGTAACATCCAACTCTATTTACACACCGTGCAGGCCCCAAGAAAGGCATGGAATAGAAATCGAGGGCTGTCATCTCTACCTTAATATCAAATAGAGATTCAGGTGCAGATTGTAAGTTGAGACTCCTAATTCCTAACCTGTCCTCATCCTGGACATTATCACAGTTGTTGATCTCTCAATCTTTCCCAAATATGGAATTCTTCTTGTTGTCCAGTTTCTCTTGAACCCGTAGGCTGTTAAAGAAAAAAAAAAAAAAATGTGTTGGCCAGAGTTAAACAAGCAAGGAAGAATTCATTCAAGACCCTTGCTTTGGGGAGAATGAACTCAACTCCACTCAGAGGAAAAGTAGGAGAGTTTCCATTAGTTGGGGTGAGCCAGTGGAAAGTACCAGAGGATGTTATGGACACCATTTGTAGGTGTGATTAAGCCCTCTGCATTTGCTAGGTAGTGTTTATCTAAGGCTCCTATGCTCTCCCAGAGACTGGGAAATAGGGGTTCTATTTTAGTAGATGATTACATTTCAAAGGGATGGCTCCCTGGTCTTTGAAAAAGATATTCCTTGGTTGTAAAAACTGGCAAAAAGCTGGGTAGAGCTTTATCTGCATTTCAAAGGGGCAGAAAACATTGCAATTATAAGCTTTCTGACGTACATTCTCTAAGAAAAAAGTGATCAGGGACCTGTAGTCAGGAAAAAACTGTCTAATGTTTAGTGAACTTGAGGGGAACATTAAGGCCATGGCTTGGTCAAGAGTAGGCCAGTCTTCCATTAAAAAAAACTCCCCTGGTACAGTGACATTAATGTATTCCTGGCAGTGCCTTGCACAGTATCTGACAAAAGGAAAAGATGAGTATATAGCTATCTAATACAATTGTTCATTAGCGCTTTTTCTGTTTTATGAATGGGTGAGTTAGAAGAAGCTCTTCCTGTTTTCCCTAAGAATCATAAATTCTGGGGCAAGTTTTTGAAAGTTACTTTTCATTGGCCTTTGTGACTTGGGATGTTGTTATTTTTCTGCTATGTTTAAAGCTGGTACCCATTTGGCTTATTTCCCCTGTGAATACGATTTGAAGCACAGTGTGCCCAGGTTATAGGTTTGGATTCCGATGGACAGAGTGTTCAGTTTTGATCTGCCTTCACCTAGGTTTTTTCCTTTGGTTTACTGTCACCTGGGATGGTATGTTTAACTGCTCAGAATCTCATTTCCAAGGCTCTTAGCTGTAGCAGTCTTTTCTGTTTTCCTCACAGAGGCATGTTGAACAGCAGTTGGTTATTAAAGAATGCCTCAGGCTTTTAGGAGAAAGATGCCCCATTAATGCCATATTACCAAAGGAAATCCAGAGACTTCATTCTTTTCAGGCTGTATTGACCTATTTATTTACTGTTGGGGAAGGAAAAATAATTTTCCTTTTATCTTTCTAAGTTCTTGGTTAAGATCTCCCTGTAACAAAAGACAGCTTACCAGGAGAAAAACAAGCAGAAATTTAATAACACATGTACCTTCTGCATACATGGGAGATCCCTGGGAAAACGGAGTGAGTCCCAAATGGCCCAAGCTGCTACATTAAAGACCTCTCCAGCTAAAGATGTGAGAAGATGCTGGGGAGTGAGAAACCAGTTGTGAGCGGTTTCAAGCAAAGCAGAGTAAACAAGGGGAAGGTGGTTATGCAGATTTAAGTCCATGATTTCTTAATTGGTCTTTTCCTGGCATACAGAGATACCCATACAAATGAAGATTTCTCTTGTAAATGTCTTACAAAACGGTAACTTTTACTTAGTTTTCAGGCCTCCTGTGTGTGCTATTTCTTAAAAATAATCAGCCTAAGAGAATTGGCATGTGTATTTTGGGATGGCATGTTTTGGGGTGATGTATTTTGGGGTGACATATTCTGCTCTCCTCCACCGTTCTTTTATATACATCACTGAAGTTCAATATAGTTTGTTTATAGTCTCTCTTTTATATTTCTGATTTCAAAATTATTTGGAAAGGTCAACATATCTATGACCCCTACCCAGAAATAGCATTTCATATCCCCCCTAAGTGAGGTGGACAGTTGGGATTGGGAAGGATTGGAGGAAAAAAAAAAACAACAGCAAAAATTAAACCTTGAGCCATTGTTGCAAGGCAAAATCCTCAGTGTTTTCGAAGAATACATTCCAAAGCCTGTTCATTTTAAAATATTACTTAGTATTTGAAGGCTAGCCATAGAATCATTCAACAATTTTAGTGGCAACTGAAAATTACATTCAGACCTTGACTTTTTTTTTTTTTTTCATACAAAAAAACCAGCTGCAAGCACAACAGAGCATTCCCAAGGATGCAATTAAACTCAATGGCTTTCTAACGCATTCTTCACTCTTTATAACTATTACATTTCTAGGGTAATACATTACTTAAAGTAACAATTATCCTATGATTCAGATTGTTTTACACGAAATGTTATAATGGCAAGAATATTATTTACATAGAAACTATAGGACAGGCCTATTTGGATGAAAAAGTTCTGAAAAAAATGATTTTAAGTTTTATTTTCCTTTAGCTACAATTTTAGGAAGGAAACTTAGCTTTTACTGTTTCGATTGAGAGAAAAATGGCAATACGTTTCAAGGACCTATTAAGTGAAATAAGAAATAAGAGACAGGATTCTGCTACTCGGAAAGGTTATGAAAGTTTCCATAGCTTGTGTGGAGAGGCTTCTAGAGCTTTCATTTCCATCACTCTCTAGAAAGTAACTCCAAATGTTTTTCCTTGTTTATGAATGGATGTAAACCAGGAAGGGGAGTTGGAAGAACCTTTAGGTTTCTTCGACTTGAAGAACAAAAATAACTGTCCTGTAGGCCTTGGTATACTGAGAGTTTTACAGTGTTTATGGGGCAGCACCACATCGTTGGTTAGGAATATCAATATCCATATACTTTCGGCAGTTGTGGAAAGGTAGTCTCTTAGAGATAAGCAACTGCCTTGAGATCATGCAGTTAATTTCAAGTCAGAAGTAAAGTGTACACCTCTCTGGCCTCAGAACTCAGGTTGTTAATTTCTACCCTCTACTGTCTTTTTTTTTTTTTTTTTAACTCAAAGTGCTATTTCATGCCGATGGCACCAGTGAGATGATTTTTTTGTCAGCATCCTAGTACACACACTATTTTTTATTTTGTTTTATTAGCAATTCACTTTTTCTTCTGAATTAAATAAATAATTGAAAAGTTTCATGTACACGTAAGTGTAATAGTAACAAAACTAAATACTGGGAACACATCAATAGTACATACTATTTTGAAAAGCGTGTAACAGAATCCCATGGCTTTGAAGGAACTGGACTAATTTTTAAAGGTTGTTCTTGGTGGTTGTTTTGTTTCTTTTTTTTGTTCTTTTAGATATGAAACCTAACCACCAATTTATTTTATGTATTGAAATAGCACAGGAAAAAAAAAACCGGAACTCTTCTAGTGCCATACTTTGCTCAAGGACAGTTCCAGTCACATGAATTCTAACCTGCAGTGGGGTTTGTTGAGAGGTATCAAAGTTGCTTCAGGTGAGAAGTATCAAGGGTAGGTGAATCTTATCAGTAGAATCCTGCTAGGGTGATGCTAAGGAAAACAATAAAAATTAAGACTGGCTCAGAAGAGTTGAGTCTAGCTCCAGAAATGTGGAATCTTAGGTTTCATCCCAGGCCTGCTGAAATATAATCTGCCCTGGGGCAAGGTCTCTTGGAATTTGTAAGTATATTAAGGATTGAGAGGTGCTGTCCGAAAAGTAGAGCTTCAAGAGAATTTTTCATTAATCCTTGTAAAGTCATGCTTCTGTCTTCCATCCATGATGTTCATCAGAATCATCTGTGAGACTAACAAATACAGGATCTGGCCCCGTTGTTTTTGAATGGCTTGGGATATTGGCCTATGGCACAGGTACTTTGAAGAAAATCAAAGAACATCCCCAACCCAAATGCATACACATGAAGTTATATAAGCACTTCTCTCAAGATAAATATATCTTAAAAAGTATATTTTAAAGTTTGAGAAGTCTACTTGATGCAGAACAGGTCATTTTTATAAAATCTCCTTCCTGAGAAAGGAGTATTTAATCCTAACATTTACCTTGATGTCCTCAATTCTAAATTTATTGGTTCTTTAAAGTTTGGTAGGATGCTACATGATTCTTAAAATATTTTCTCAATGCTGTTTTTTCCAAACTAAAATATTCTTTGTCTTCTTAAGTTGCAGTTCATTTTTATCTGTACGTCTCCTGTGAATCACTTCACACCCCATCTTGTACTATTTTACTTACATGCTTTGCTGCTGATCTTATGTTTGATTATCATTAAATTTCCTATAAAACCAAGAAGATTATTTAGAACGTCACATAATTAGCATTAAATCTGTATTGAGAAAGCAATGAGTTTGTAAACAGATAACGATTTAGAGAGAATAGTGATGAAAAACCAGTGTAATGCAGTGAAATATTAGTTGAACCAGAAATGAAGAAAGAGTGAAGCCCCCCTCTACCATTAAATCAAGTATGGCTTTGAGTTCACTGAACCTTTCCTTTTTTTCTAATTCCCTTTGTGGTAATATTGGAGAAGTTTTTTAAAGACTTTGTCAATCCATGTAAAATTTGAAAGAAAATAGACAATTATTTTTCTTGTTTTTCTACTAAATGTTCTTATAGGTTTGAAAGTAACTTTCTATGTTCCAAATTTATTTTTACCTTGTAAATCAAATTATGACATTTTAATTAGTTCTTATTAGTAATTCTTGTGATTAAGCACAAAGGCGTAAGACATTCAATATCCATACTCCCATGGTAAGGTTGAATTTTATTATATGACTATATAAATTGTCTATGCTGTGTAACAAATTACACAAAGTTAATTACTTTAAGCAACGTAAGTTTGTTATCTCACAGTTTCTACAGGGCAGAAGCCTGGGAAGGGTTTAGCTAGTTTGTCCACTTTAGGGGACAACAGGTATTGGCTAGGGCTGCAGTCTCAGCAGGGGCTCGAATGGGGAAAGATCTGCTTCCAAGTTCTCTAAGGTTCTCTAAGATATTTTGCTGATACAACTGAAGGAGACAGTTCTATGAAGTTTTCTCCTACTTCACAACTAGGATCACCTTAATGTTCCAGTAACACATTCCTCCCTTCTTTCTGAGCCCTAACTGGCAGCATCTTCAACTACTACTAGTCTGATCAACTTTATTTTGGCTCTTTTATGCTCATCAAAATTATCTCACTTTCTTCTCACTTCTTGATTTCAAAACACTACCACATTAGAGTCATTGATTACTTTGTCACCCACTTGTAACAAAATCTGTATTTTCTATTTTTAACAATTCAGAACAAACTTAACAATTTAAAATAACAAACCTTTATTATCTCATAGTTTCTGTAGGTCAAGATTCTAGACCTTAATCATCCATCCACCTCTCACTCCTAGACCCTCTGGTATCTGCCCCCTAGCTTCTTCTCCTGTTTACATGGCATGGAGGCAAAGGCCTTGCCCCTTACGGTCACCTTATGACCCTATGCATGGCAGTCTCTGCTAAAGGGTCAGCTCAGCAGGGATGGAAGGGGGATGGTTTACTTGGTTAATCTACTCATGGACTCACAAGGGTGCAGGAAGTTTTTCATTTGGGCTGCACTCTTATCTAGAGGCTCACTAAAGAATGATTGCCTTTGGAGCTCATTCATGCCACAGACAGAATTCATGTCTTTCCTTCTGTGTTACTGAAAATGCTGTCTTTTTGCTGGCCAAAAAGAGGACTGGTTAGCGTAAGGTTCTAGTCAGCCTCTAGTGGCTGAGAGCCCCCAGATGGCAACCAGGAAGAAAATGACCTCAGTTCTATAGTCAAAGGAGATAAGGTCTGACCTCAATGTCCATAACCCAACCACCCTATCCCTACCCCACCCCACCCCCAGCAACCCTAAGTTTGTTTTGTGAGATTAAGAGTCTCTTATGGTTTGTCTTCCTCTCAATCGCATCTTGTTTCATTTTTCACTTCCTTACCCCCACAATCCCCTGCTCTGCCTCTCAAATTCCTCATATCAGAGAGATCATGTGATAATTGTCTTTCTCTGATTGACTTATTTTGCTCAGCATAATACCCTCTAGTTCCATCCATGATGTTGCAAATGGCAAGATTTTATTTCTTTTGATGGCTGCATAGTATTCCATTGTGTATATATATACCACCTCTTCTTTATCCATTCATGGACATCTAGGTTCTTTCCGTAGTTTGGCTATTGGCACATAGACCGAATCCCTGGGTTCGGTCAGAATCCCTGGGTTTGCATTTTGTCCTTAACCCAGTATTGTTACTGGGTTAAGGACAAAACCCAGTATTTTGTCCTTAACCCACTATTAGTTACTAACTTCTATACACATCAGTTTCTTTTCCTATCTAATGCTGCCATATCATAGAGTTGTGAGGATTAAATATACTATTTTTGTGAAGTCTTTACTTAGGCTACTGGTACATATAAAGTATTTAATATTTCTATATATTATTAAAATGAGAAGGGAGGATTTTACAGGTCTTCCTACTTAGGTAAGATTAAGTAGCTATGTTTATTTCTCAGAAACCAACATTGAGAATAACAGTATTTGACGTATTACTAAATTTCACAAAAATCTTTCCAACCTGAGGATACAATTATGTTTCTTAATGTCAAGGAAATAGGTGATTATTCAATGTTTTGGTCAAAAGTGTTATACTGATTTAAATTAAATTAAATTAACAAACACTACTAATTCTCTAGATCTCAGGAGTATTACCCCATCAGAATGGCAGCTTCTTAAAAAGTTATAATTGCAGTCTGTTTATTCTTCTCACAAGTAAAAATCCTAAAAAATTGCTCAGGAAATAAGGGAAAGAAGGACATCTAGCAGGGTTCTGTCATGTCTGGGTATCAATTAAAAGTGCAATTCTTGGTAGCATTTGCTGGCTCAATCTTGTAAACTACTTCTTTGTTAATGTGATTTTTGTTCTAACCATCATAGTATTTGCTTCATAATGCCTTCTCTCGCATGTTTATTTCTTAATACTTTTCTTGACCACTTCCCTGTTATAAGCTTCTTAGTCCATTCGAGCTGCTGTAACAAAATATCACAAACTAGGGGTCACTTACAAAAACCAGGAATTGATTTCTCAAAGTTCTGGATGTTGGAAGTCCACAATCAATGTGTCATTGTGGCTGGATTCTGACAAAGGCTCTCCCCTAGGGTGTGGACTGCCAACTTCTCAGTATGTTCTCACATGATAGATTGGGCTCTGGAGCTCTGTGCAGCCTCTTTGAAAGGACACTCATCCCAATCATGAGTACTTCTCCCTCATTACTTGATTAGCTCCCAAAGTACCACATCCTAATACTATCAGCTTGGGAATTAGGATTTCAGCATACAAATTTGGGAGGAACACAAACATTCATACTGTAGTGGTAGCCCAACATTTTCTCAGGAGCACACATTTGGTCTTGCAAAGAAACAAGATGCAAATAAGTAAATCCCGATGTGGGTGGGTTTATAAGAGCCCTCAGTTTGATATGATACAATGGACATTAAACTGGGAATTGGCTGTTACAAGTTCCTGTCTTATCTCAAGCACTAATTTGGAAGTTAAGGACTATTTATGACCTTTGCTTTTGCATCCTATGTGGGAATTCAACTACATACTAAATTCCTTTTAACTACCAAACCCGTTTCTTCATTCATTAGTGGGTTTTTTGTTTGTTTGTTTGTTTGTTTTGGCAGGGGGAATATATTTAATAGTTGAAAATAATTGTCAGAGCCAGAAATAAAGACGGGGTGAGATGGCTTATAAAACAAACCCTTTTTAGGGGATACTGAGTAGCTATATTACCTGGAGGTAACTGAGACTTCATGGAACAGCTTGGAAGAGATTTCTTCCAAGTGGCAGAGACTACCCTCTCATACTCTCCAGCCCTGCTCTGGAATTAACATCACGTAATTCATCTAAGAATGTGAAGTCATGGAAAAAGAAAGTCTTTTCTTGATTAACAGTTGAGAAGAAAACCCTAGATAGCTGAATTTTTGGAACATATTTTAGAAATAAGTAATCTTTAAGGTTTTATTATTTAAATATATAAATCCTGTATTCTGTGCTCATCAGTATTAAAGAAAAAATATTAAAGCTAGTTTTATTTGTTTAATCTTCATTCAAGGCACATGTGGTATATTTTTAAGGCTGCATTGTCTGTGTGGTGATTATTCAAAGTTAATTACTACTTACCATCAATAGACATAAAAAAGTACATTTGGGCCTTTTATATTTAAACATCAATTTCAAAAATTTTATAAACACATAACCTGTAGTTTACTAAGGCTTCGTGATATATACAACTTCAAACATTTAACTATCAAATGGTGCAGATTTAGAATGAGATATCACTTTTTAATTATCATGGATTTAAAAAAAAAATAAAGTCCAAGAGTAAAAATGAGCTGAGACTAAAGGAACATTTATTTCAAAGTTTTCTTACCTCCTGATGAATCATATTGCTTAGGGCAGAATTCATTTCCAGAATACATATGTCCAAAAAGGATTCATAAACTTCAGAACCAAATAGCCGGCTGCCAATGAAAGAACAATTTCATTTAGAAGAAAAATAGATAATCGGACTTCTCCCTCTCTATATGTTTTAAATAATTGAGGAAGAAGAATTAAAGTTAGGAAAGTGGAATTGTATTTACTTGTTTTCTTAGAAAATAGGGATATCTGAATTACATAGTTATGGTGGCCACTCTCATCTCAAATTTAAGACTGATTACATGTAATACTTGTGAGATCTCAGAATTATTATCTAATGCTGGAGTTAGAGAAAATTTTTGAAATGCTTTCAAATTATATACTAGATAAAGAAGAATTGAAAAAGGTACTTCAATTTTTTCTCTTTTTGATGAGTACACAGATGACTTATGTATACTAAACTATGTATTAGTTTGCTGGAAAACCTCTGCTTTACATACATATTGTGGCAGAAAAGCTAGTTTCACCTGTTCTTATTAAAATAACTACGTTTAATTAAACAGGTGATATCATATGACAATTTTTTTAACTTTTATTGAAATTTGACAGTGGAGATCAGAAAATTAGTAGTCGAATGCAAGACATACAAAAATACAGTAGTGAACATGAAAGGAGATAATAGACACTACCACAAATAAATCTCTTCTGGAAATTGGGAATTTGACAAGTACTGTTTATTGTATATTTTTTATAAGAAAATATGCAAAATTTTAAATGACTCTTCAAGAATCAATATAACTTTTGTCTATCCATCTTCATTCATGAAATGTGCTAAAATATAATTATTCCACATATCCTTCAAAATATATAACTAATTTATTTTTTGTTTAATTTTTTTAAAGATGATTTAAGAGAGAGAAAAAGAAAGAGGAAGCAGGGGGAGGGGAAGCGTGAGAGGAAGAGTAGAAAGAATCTCAAGCAGACTCCTCCCTGACCTTAGAGCCTGACTCCTGGCTTGATCTCACAACGCATGAGATCATGACCTGAGCTGAAATTGATGAGTTAGACCCTCACCTGATCGAACCACCCAGGCACCCCTCTTCCTTTTTAATAGTGAAAGTAGACATTGTATGGTATCTCTACTTAGTTGACATTTGTTTTATAACCCAGAATATGGTTTGTCTAGTCAGTCTACCATGTATACGTGGGAAAAAAAATGGATTTTATGCTGTTGTTGAGCAGAACTTACTATAAATTTCAGACTGGCCAAGTTGGTTGGAAGTTCATGTCTTCTAAATCCTTAATGATTTTGTTTTCTTAAATTGATTAGTGAGGGAGAAATGAGAGATCTTTAAGAATACTTGTAGTCTTTTTCATTTTTCCTTTTAGTCTAACAATATTTGCTTTGTGTAATTTTAAGTGCTGTTAGTAGGTGACACATGTTTAGGATTATGTTTCTTTAATGAACTGACTACTTTAATATTACTCAATGATTCTCTGTACTCTTGACAATGTTTCTTATTCTGTAATATTTCGGTTTCTGGTATTACAGTCATGAAAGCTTTGATTAATGTTGCATGGTACTTTTTTCCCAATTCTTACATATAAACTATCTATATATTTATATTTAAAGGTTTCTTATACATATGCCATACTTTTTTCTTAAAATGTGACCATCTAATTTTTAATTTTATAATTTGCATTTAATGAATTATTGAAGTGATGTGTTTTAAATACTCATCTTGTTAGATACTGTCTCAATGTCGCATATGGTTTTTGTCTTTTCCTTTCTTTTTCCTTCATTTGGATTTTTTAATTTCATTTTTAATATTGGTAAATTAATTTCATTTTTTCTTTATTTAATAGCAAAGTTTTATAAAATATATCTTTAATTTATAGTCTCCTTTCAAATAATATTATACTACTCACATAAAATATATGAGTCTGAAAACAGTCTGATCCCATCATTTGGGCTATTTTAAAAATATGTGTATTCTAATATATCTTAAAAATTTCAACATATGTTAGTATTTTTCTTAGGTAATAAGTTGTTGTTATACAGGGTTATGAAATCAGACATAAATGTCTTTATATTGATTTTTGCAATTTCTGTGTTTTACATTCCTTTTTCTCCATCCAAATTTTCATAAAATGACAAATTTCTATTGTAGAACTGCCTACAGTTTTTCTTGTAGAACAAGTCTTCTTGCAATAAATTCTCTGCTTTTGTTTTTCTGAAATGATGGTTATTTTGTTTTGTTTTTGAAATATATTTCATTGGATATAGAATTCTGGGTTTATTTTGTCCCTTTAGCATTATGAAATGTTTCTCTGAAGATTTGTGCTGTAATTACATTTGTTCTTCTCTATGTATTTTTTTTTCTTAGATGCCCACACACTTTGCTCTTTTAGTTTAAAAAAAATTTTTGATCATGTTATGTGCTTTTGTTATCATTGCTTATCCTGCTGAAGTTTCTATGTGCTGTATCTACATTTTTTTGTTTGTCCTTTTTTTGGAAAATTTGTCAACTATTACTTCTTCACATGTTTGTTCTGCCCTCTTTTCTCTCTGTTATTATTCCAGAAATTTAATTATATATAATTTAGACTATTCACTAATTCCATGGCTCCTGAATTTTTTTTTCTATTTTTCTTTTTTAGTCATTTTCCTCTTTATGTCTGAATTTGGATATCTACTAACTGGTAAGTCCATCAAACTAATTGTTTATCACTGACATTTTTTTTTTTTATTTCTAACAGTCCCATTTGATTCTTTCTTATAGATTATATCTTTCCACTAAAATTCCCTACATGTTAATATATGTTAACCTTTTCCACTCAAATCTTTCATTTTCCATTTGATAGCTAAAAATATCTAGACTATTTCTGAGCCTGGTTCCATTTATTGTTTTATCTCTTAAAAATGGGTTATTTCCTCTTCTATTTTTAAAATGTGTGCTTTATAACTTTTAATTGAACTATGGTTATTATGTGTAGAATAACAGTGAAGATAAGATAAATTCTATTTTTCTCAAGGAATGGTCATGTTTCTTTCTCTCTCGGCCCGAGTATAGGTGACTGATTTAATCTATTCAGGGGTTGAACTGAGTTTGTATTTTGTTATTGCCATTATTGCCTTCTTGATACCATATTCTTTATATTCCTCCAGAAGAGGGCTCTGGGTACTTTGTGCTTTAATATAGGACCTGGGTAGCTAGGGGATTTTCTCCAGTGTTCTTATTCCCCCTAAGCTTTCTACTATTCCTCCTCTCTTGTTCTAGAGAGAGTCCTTATCTCTGCTCTTTTTGCTCTTTCACTGGTAGTTTACTTCTGCTAGCTACTTATTCCCAGGCTTATAGTAAAGTGGGGCAAATCTCTGTTGTACTTGCTCACCTAAACCTTAGACAAACCTTGTGGTTTTGGACATCAGGATGAGGCTTCCTCAGAAACCTGCTCTGTCTTGTATCTTGGGAACAAGAGAGTTTACTAATTCTTGTCCTGAGGGTACAGTTGCAAACCTCTGCTTGCAATCAGATCCTATACCCAGGAAAATTTTCTGACCCTGTGCTGGGAACAGAGTGTTTTTGTATTTACCCTACCACCAGCATCATATATTATTACCTATTATTACCTATGTCTGAGACACAAGTAGTTTCCCTATACCTTCCCCAGAGGTGTATATTGTTTTTTGCCACTTCTCTGAAAGAAGTCATTCTTCGCTCAGTCCCTGTAGCAAGAGTATTTGTGGTCGCTCTCACACATGCACACACACATACACACACACGTCAGTTTAACAAGGAATTCTGTTCATTTAGCAAAGAAATAAAACCAATCTTATGTAGAGTTTGTCAGAAAATATAGAAAAAGCAATTCTCTTGAACGTACATGCCAAAATAATTAATAAAAACATTTATGTATTAAATTCTAAAAAATATATGAAAAGGTAATATATACCAAAAAGTATGGAATGCTTTCTATGCTAGGAATGCATGGTTGTTTTAACATTTTAAAAAAGCAATTACTACAGTACATCAACAAAATAAAACCTACAAATCTTGTTATTATCTCAATAGATGTAGAAAACACATTTGACAAAATTCAACACTCATTCATTACAAAAGCTCTCAACAAACAGAATAATTTTCTTAATCTGATAAAGGATACCTACCAAAAAACTACAAATAGTGTCTTACTTTACATAAAGAAAGATTAAATTATTTCTTCTAAAATTAATAAAAAGTTAATATATGATTTCATCACTTCTTTTCAACAGCTATTGGAAATGATGTTAATTGCAGACAGATAAGAATCAAATCCAAATGATTATGAAGGAAGAAGTAACACAGTTTATCTGTGAATGGCCTTATGTCTAGAAATTACTGCTAGAATTAGTAAATAACTTGAGCAAGGGTGCAGAATAGGATGTCAGTATGCAGAAATAAATGACATTTTACTCTACTATCAATGGCATATTAGACCATTGAACTAGAAAAATACCTTTAACATGACATCAGAATATCAGTGTATCAAAGAGTATGATATATAATGAAAATTGTTTAAGACAATGACAATTTGTCATTGAAAATGACAAAACAATGCAGGAAAAATTAAATATCTAAGTAAGTACAGAAATAAATAATTTTAATTGATTGACTCAATATTTTCTTGATGTCATTTCTTACTAAACCTATAGATTTATCAAAAATCTGAATTCATAACAGAGCCTAACAAATTAATAATTAATGACAAAAGGTTTTAGAAGAAACCAATAAGCTCTTTGTGAAATTTGCATAGAAATTCAGAAGATTGGAGCCAGAGCAATTCTGACTACTACTACAGACTGAACATTTGTGTCTCCCTTCACCACCAAATTCTTACAGTGAAGTTGTACTCCCCAATGTGATGGTGTTTGGAGGTGGGGCCTTAGTTAATTAGCATCAGGCCCTAATGATGAGATAAATATCTTTATAAAAAGAGGAAGGGGGCGTGTCTGTGTGGCTCAGTTGGTTGAGTGTTGGGACTCTTGATTTTGGCCTATGTTATGATCTCAGGGTCATGGGATTGAACCCCACATCGGGCTAATGCTCACTGGAGAGTTTGCTTGAGATTCTCTCCCTTTCCTTCTGCCCTTTCCCCATTCTTCCTCTCTCTCAAGTAAATCCTAAAAAAAAAAAAGGAAGAAGCATGAGATCTCTATGCCATGTGGGGACACAGTGAGGAGGCAGCCACCTGTAAACCAGGACTTGACCATCCTGGCACCCTAATCTCAAACTCTGAGCCACCCGAACTAGGAGAAATAAATGGTATTGTTTTGGTCACCCAGTCTGTGGGATTCTATTATAGCAACCTTTTTGACTTTGAAATATACATCAATAGTAATCAGGACAATGTGGAATTTGTATAAATATAGGTTAGTATATTAATAAAATATAGTGAAGAATCTTGACAGATACAATATTATTAAAATATTTTTGACAAAGGTGCCAAGTTAATTCAGTGTGAATTTTTTTTAACAAATCATGTCCAAGCAACTACATATTCACAAAAATAATAAAAAATAAGCAAGAAAAAGTCAACAAAAATTAAAGATTATTTTAGACCCAAACATAAAAGCTAGAACCATAACTTCTAGAAGACAGCATTTGAGAATCTTTTTGCAACTTGTACAACTTGTACAAAATATGCACTAACCATAAAGAATACATAAATTGAATTTCATCTGAATGTAAAATTCTTCCCATTAAAGAAAACATTAAAAAAATAAATAGGCAAGCCCTAGGCTAGAACATGTTTTTGCAATACATATATTTCACAAAGGAGTTATATCCAGTGGTGGACAAATCAAAAGAAAAATAAAACCATTAAAAAGTGGGTGACAAAAAATTGGACACTTCACACAAAAAAAATAAAAACAGTAAGTCACAGTGTGTTCAACATTCTTAGTCAACAGGGTAATGCAAATTAGAACTGTAATGAGATCTAATTTTATACCAAGTAAAGTGAATAAGAAAAAACTGAAAATACCAGATATGATTCATTGACAATACCAATTATTGGTAATATTTTGGAACAACTGAAAATTTTAATACATGAGAATATAAAATGGCACAAGCCATTTGAAACACTTTTTGTTTCTTAGAAAGTTAATTTTGTATCCATCCCATGACCTAGAAGTTCCACTCCTAGTTAATGACAAAAGTTATATAAAAACCAAAGTCCACAAAGTGACTTGTATAGGAATACTTATACAATTTATAAAAATTTCAATATTAGAGATATTGAAATTAGATACCTACTAAAAGGAAAATGAACGAGCAAATTATCTTATACAATGCAATAGAGGAATAAAGCAACACACTCAAGAAACATGTATGAATCTCTCGCCCAAAAGATTACATACAATGTAACCTCTTTTATTTGAAGTCCAACTATAAGCAAAATTAATCTAGTAGTAGGAATAAGTAAGTGGTTACCTCTGGTAAGGTTGGGATTGAATGGAGAAAGGCATAAGAGAACCTTCTGAAGAGACAGAAATGCTATGTTTCTTATTTTTTTATACCATAGGTAATTGTCAAAATCCATCAAATACTTAAGCTTTGTGTTGTATAAAGTTTGTAAATTTTATCGCATTTAAAAAAAAAGACTAAACAAAATAATTTTGTACAAAATACACCTTAATTTATTACTACAAAAAAGATTAAAATTTAGTAAGTATATTATGTCTTCACATTTGGAAGTAAAAAATCTACATGTTCATAATCATAGAAAAATAGTAAAGGAATTAACTCCAAGTGGAGGTATGAATTATTTTTGGATAGTGGGGTTAACTGTTAAGTTTTATGTATTTTTTTGTTTGTCTGTATTTTTAATCTTTACTATAATCTAAAAATACTGATTTTTTAAAAAATATTTTATTTATTTGACAGACAGAGATCCCAAGTAGGCAGAGAGGCAGGCAGAGAGAGGGAAGCAGGCTCCCTGTTGAGCAGAGTGCCCGATGCGGATGCGGGGCTCAATCCCAGGACCCTGGGATCATGACCTGAGCCGAAGGCAGAGGCTTTAACCCACTGAGCCACCCAGGTGCTCCCTGAATAACTTTTTATAATATCATCCATTGTAAAATAATGTAAATACTATATGTCAAGTTACTGAGCAAGTACTGAGTAGCTGAGTTAGATAGTGAAATCTGACACTTTTCTGGATAATTAACATTGAAACTTCTTCCTGGAGAAGAAACTCTTCAAAGACCTGAATAACATAAAGGAGACAACTAAAGATTTGGGGAAGTAACATTTGAGTTGGAGGAATATTTAAAGAAAGTAATTATTGGAAAAATGACTTTAGAATGCTTAGAAAATAGGAATTAAGGTGATTAAAATAGAAATAGATGATTAAAGTAAGTGTGGGACATTTGAAATTACACCTGAAAGGTAGGGTGTATAACGGCTGGGTGGGTGATAGTAGGGGGCTTGCTCCCCGCCCCCACCAAGTCCGGTAGGAGGCCATTGTGGTGTGATACTTAGCAAAATGTTCTGATCTTATTCATATATATTTAATGGATGGATATGTTTTGCATATATTTTTAAATTAGAGTGAGAAGGACAATAAATGTGGATATGAAGGCAGGGAAGAAAATAGAGAATCCTAAGGTGAGTTCACTATATTAAATATATCTAAGACACTCATAGGAAGACATTTGTAGACACTTGTCTACAAATGCTGACTACTGGAGGATGAAGCAGTTAGTCCCATGGTGATAGAGCAAAGAAGCATAATAAGAGCCATGTCAAAAAATTTTAACATTATCTGGGGGAAAATGATGAACAAATGCAATTCTAACTGGGATGGGGGATAATCATATATGCCAGATCAGAACGATGGATCAACAGAATCATCTGACTCCTGTCATTGTAAATTCAGTTCTACTCTAGGACATGTGCAATTAGCTTATTCCAATTTGGGATGAAATAATAGAGGTTTTCAGTGTCTTGAAATTCTGGAAGGATGCGAGCTACTGAGGAATGATTTTACACATAGAAGTGAGGATCACTAAAACATCAAAAATTCTGGCATGAGGGAAAATTGAAAGTTTACATTCTGCAACCTTAACTACCTTAAAGATTTTGTAAGACAACTTGTCAAAATTGGTAGGGAAATTAAAATAGGCACAGATATGGGTGAGAATGCAAAGTAGGGGAAGGGGACTTTTCCAATCACTGGTAAACAGATGATTTCCATACTCTGTGAACTGCTGTAATTCATTTTATGAAATAACACAGTCCTCGACTGCCTAATTAGAGCCTTGATGTATGAGGAAATATGAAATAACATCATAAGTGGTGCATTGCCTTTATTTTAAGAGATTATCCCCTGTAATTCTTAACTTTCAGTATTTCTATTGTTAGGGTTTTAAAGAATTTCTAGTAGGTGGAAGTGAAAAGCAAGAATTTCCCTTGAGAAACAGCTTTTTCTGAAATGAAGCAACTTTCTGGGTAATGAACAGATCTGAATTTTTACATAATTTGGCAGCACAGGTGGTTCAACAATTACTGAAACCACTGATAGTCTTTTTAGCTTTTTCTTCCTGGGCATGTTATGGCAAGTACAGTATTAGCAGGTGCCTTGTGACTTAATTACAGTGATGGGATGTGTTCAGTGTACAATCTCAGAAAAGTGGAATTTTCCAAGTAGGATATTGATTTGGGGAATTATCAAGTGTTTTTCATTTTTAGATTTTAAAATGTTTCAGTTTTTGCCTTTTATGGTTACATTGTTCCTTCTCTGCAGACCCATTTTCTAGAATGCAAATATATACATACATACATACATAAATGCATTTGGCAAGGCAGGTGATCAGATCAAGTTTTGAGATCAACTGTTACTCCGTTCGGTCTGATGTAACATGAGATAATTTCCCCAACAGCTTCAAAGATACAAACCATCCTTTTAGGTTCTGGTCTAATTTCTGCACCCTCTAATTGCTGATCTACACTCAAAAATTAGACTTTAGCAAGGTCTCCTTAATGTCAAGCTTCAGAGATACATAGTGTAATTATGGCATTGAAGCAGGAGGGCCAAATTTTATCAAATGGACTCAGAATTTATGGGAATTTGCACTGATGATTCTCAGGTTGCTTTTTTCTTTTTAGCTACCTTTTCAGTTGTATTTGAACTGCTGCTCCTTATATTGGACTTCTCTTTTTTCTTACAGGTGAAGGGTGCTTACTAATTGTATGTGTAATACCTCACATCTTCACTGCTATTGATTTTATATTAGTCATATTTTCAGTTATCATTGGACCTTTCCTGTCTGCTCAGACTCTCATTCCTGACATTTCTTTTCTATACTTTTCTGTCAATATGCAAAGCATAATTCAAGACAAAACTAGAACAAAGAGAAAAACAACAGAATGAGTTTGGGGACTTACAAGAGGAGGTGATAGACTGTTTGTTGTATCTTGTTTTCCTTGCACACAAAAGTTTTCTTCGAAGTAAATCTTGTCCTTAGTTAAACCAGACCCAATGAAGACAACACAGTGTATCTAAATTAAGTTGTTGTTGGAATAATTAAGATTTAAAAAAAAATTTCCCACAGATTTCTTAATATTAGTAATGCTGCCCTAGAATATTACCTTGGAAATACCTTGAGATTATGAGCTATCTTTAATAATCTTGGGAGTGTATTGGTTTGGATTCCTCCAAAGTCAGACCCCAGTGGAACAGTCTGGTTGTGAGTCACTTATTGGGAGGGGTTCTCAGAAAGCACTGGTAGAGAGTGCTGGGAAAGCTAATGAAGAGTGTTAGTGAGTGGGCAGCTGGCTGTCAATCTTCTCTGAAGTCTGACAGGAGTGTGAAAGACATCTCATTTCACTTAGGGATGATTGATTAATTTATATTCAAGATTTACCTCTCTCACTGTGAGGCCAATTTGGGGGCGTAACTTTTTGTCATGTTTGACTTGTTTTGTGGGCAAGAATGTTACTGAATCCATATAATATATGGGCTTTTTGAGACATGTAGTAGCAATAGAGATATTGAGATATGAGCAGGATGTCATCAAAAAATTGATTATATATCTGGTCCCCACTTGTCTTCCTTGGAAAACAAAAACTTAGAATCTTTTAAAATCAGACCAAATGAAACCTTTTTCTTTTCAACAAATGCCCACCTTAAAATCAGTTTAGTGGATGTATCAAAGTACTTTCTGTCTATTGTAATGTTGCATTTTGCAAAGCTGTGTTTCACTGTCCATTTCCAGAGGAAAAAGTACTAGAAAAGTTGCTCTTTTAGTGGAATGCCCATTATAGAAAGTGCTTTGAGACATCCCTTTTTCAATATTCAAGCAATGATCAGTACCAACTGACAAGACCTAAAAGATTTTATTGAAATACTGCCAAAGAAAGGGTCTAGACAGTTTACTGTTACTATTTCTAACCTTAGAATCAATGTTTATGCAGTATTTGGGAGTACTTATAAACAATAGATATTTCTTCTTTTTTCAAATCTGTTTAGTGATATTGCTACAGCCAGAGGGGAAGATTTGGACCTAACTACGGGAAAACCATCTTTGTAGTTGCAGTACACCTGCTAGGTTACTTGATTCTTAACACATTAAAACATGCCTGAGGGGCGCCTGGGTGGCTCAGTGGGTTAAAGCCTCTGCCTTTGGCTCAGGTCATGATCTCAGGTTCCTGGGATAGAGCCCCACATCGGGCTCTCTGCTCAGCAGGGAGCCTGCTCCCCCCCCCTCTGCCTTCCTCTCTGCCTACTTGTGATCTCTGTCAAATAAATAAATAATTAAAAAAAAAAAACATGCCTGAAACTCTCTTTACCTTCTCTTTTCTTTCCCCCCTTTTTAGAGAGAGAGAGAGAGAAAGAGAGAGAATATGCATGTGTTTGGGGGGCGGAGAGCAGAGAAAGAGAGAGAATCTTAAGCAGGCTTCATGCCCAGTTCAGACCCTGACTTGGGGCTCCATCTCAGAACCTTGAGATCATGACCTGAGCCAAAGTCAAGAGTCAGACACCTAAATGACTGAGCCACCCGGCACCCCTCTCCTTACCTTTTCAACTTTTGTTGCTAGACATAGGAAGCACAGCCTCTCTAACATTTTCCTCTGGGTTCTGGATGGTGGCCAGGTATGGTAAGAAAAAAATCCCTTATCAGGCATTTGTGAATCATTGGCCAAACTTTAAATAGCACACAATTTTATGATTTGGCTCATCATTTCATTATTTACAATAGCTGAGATGGGGTCATGCTTAAGCAGAACAAAACTATAGTCTGCTTCTTTTGCCTTTGCTCTCAAAGTCATTTCTGGGAAAGTATCCAAACTTCTATCATTTGTAGGTCTGTAGCAATATGTAAAAGAAAATATCTGATTACTATTGAACTAAAATTAGCTATCCACCAGAAATTGGCATTCTGATAAACCCCCCACTGACCACTTGGCTTACTTGTTTTATCTCTGATGAAGAAAGAGCCTGAATTGTTCAAACATTTCAAAATATCCAATTACTCCTTCTCCAGAAATCACAGTAGCATAAAATATTCTCACAATGTAGCATACAATCTTACTACAATGGAATTTGAAATGATTAAGAGGTGTGTTTGTGTGTGTTTGTATGTGTGTATATATGCATGTATCTGACATACAGTTAACAGAATTGAGCACCTCAGGAAAATAAGAACATATGTTACACTCTACACTCAGTTGCATTAATAATGTGTTGTATTAATTTGAGTTCAGCCATTAAGAAGAAAAAATTTATAGATAAATATAACATGATCCATTCTCAGGGAACTACTTATGACCTAAAATGGCTGTTTCCTCAACAGTCTTCTGTGAACACAAATAAGTTTTTGAATGTTTATTTTTAAATATTTAATTATTTGAAAAATTGAAATTTTAGCTCTGTAGTCTTTTATTTTTGATGATAACCCCTTAATTTATACTTACTCATGGAGTATTTTTATTTTAATTTTTCTGTCATAATTTTGTATTTTTCCTTTATTTTTCAACTTCTTCAGATCCTTTTACCTAATATACTTTCTATTCCCATTAAATTTAAAGTAAAAGAAATAAAAGCCATTTATTAAAGATAACTTCATTATTGTAAAGGTTTTAAAATAGAAAATACTACCAAACTCTTCTGAATATTTTGGTTAGGCTATATCCAGTTTGTAGTATGCAGTTCTATGAATTTTAGTTTTTATCATCTGGACCTACAAATGTCATTTTTTTATGCTTCACATGTGTGATATGTTCTCATACATAGATTGTA
The DNA here is from genome assembly GCF_022355385.1 of Mustela nigripes. Taxonomy (NCBI): domain Eukaryota; kingdom Metazoa; phylum Chordata; class Mammalia; order Carnivora; family Mustelidae; genus Mustela; species Mustela nigripes. Next base: position 121,556,260 of record NC_081568.1, read on the forward strand.
AATTACTTTTGGGAAGGGATCCTCTTATCTTTTATGTATTGCAAAGTTATTCTTATGTCTTGTCAAATTTTTGTCTTCCTTTTGCTCAAGGACTCTGTTTTTGTCTCACCATTATCTGTAGACTTCATACAGGACTTCATACAGAGCTGGGTTTCTCACTCTGTCCAAAATACTCTTTCCACAACATTTTCTGGTTCAGTGTTACTAATTCTTTGAGTCTCATCTTAAACATGTTCCTCCTTGAGGTCCTCCTTGACTCTGTAAAGTAAGTTTAATTGACCTGGTATCCATTCCCATAGCTCTCCACTGCTCTATTCTGCTCCTTTATTTGTAATACTCATCATACTGATAATACCTTATTTTTGTTTTTCCCTACTAGATGGCAAGTTTCACAGGGCGGGGATTCTGTCTTATTTGCTAATTTTGAGTGTGAAGCAAAATGATCTGGCACATATTTGGTAATAAGTCAAAAGTTATTGAACATTTATTGTATGTCTTTTAATGATGATAGAGGAGTTTCATCCTAGAAGAAGACTGACAGACAGTGGGGAAAAAAACTTGTCATATTTTTAGTATAATATAATACAAGCAAGTACACACTAGCCTGTGGATATACACATAAAAAGAAAAACTCACACAAACACATCTTCTTTCAATGTCTAGCTGTGAGTTATATCACTCTTCTGGCTATTCAGTAAAATTTGGAAGTGGGCTAAGTGTGGTGTTTGTTGGTGGAGAGGAGGCTAAAAATAATCTACTTTCCTACAATTATGATTAAAATATATGGTGTACCTTATTTCCAAGAACAGTATAGCTCATATGTCAGACATAGTGTAAATTCATGGAGTGTGATTTGAATGTTTTATATAGATTTACATTTTTGGAGATGCCTGTGTTTTGTGTTCTTAAAAAAATCTCCAGAATTTTATGATGACCTCTAAATTTTGAAAATCCCATCTCTTACCAAACATTTATTTTAGACATGACAGAATTCTTTGAATGTCAAGATGTTCATAAAGTGAATTTGCTTTTCATTTTATTTTCTTAAGTATGGTTATTAGCATCATTAGTTAGTATAATTGTTTAAAAAGACTATTTCTGTCAAAGAGCAGCATGTGAAAAAAAGGATCGGTTATGAATAAAGGAAGATGGGTAATTTCTCTGCAATTATAGAATTTGAAATAATGGCAAATACATTAACTTATCAAAAAAGAAAACACTGTTATTAATTTGGTATAATATTATCAAAAAACATGTTGGTCAACCATTTAAACAAATTTAATTGCTCTACTACATAATTGCTCCCAGAGAATAAATTAGATGCTTCTACAACTACACTCTTTCAGATTACATAAAATGCACTGGAGCAATTATTCATCAATGTTCATCCAGTATTAAAAAATAACCTTTATTCATTCCATCAACAAATGTTTCAAAATCAGAGTCCAGGAACAATACATTCATTTATTTGTACATTTTCCTTAGATAGTTATGGGTGAGATTTCTAAAAGATTTTTTTAAATGATAGCGTAGTAAAAATTGTTTTTCACTGATTTATTGGGATGAATGTTTCCCATATAGAAACCCATGTTACATCCATTCCATTTCATCCTTTTGCCATTACATGTATTTAAAGGACAGGTGATAGAATACATTACTTGGCTCAGAGAACCATTACCTAATGTTTGAAGGACAAGTTTGCTATTAATTAGAACAATCCCATTTATAAGTTTTTAAATCAGTGTCTGTTCTGGGATCTTAAGAGTGTTCATGTCCATAGGCAAATGTGATTTTAATCCTTTCACTTGACTAACTTAAGGTAAAAATAAGTCTGGGCTAAGTTTAGGGAGTTACGTAACATTGCAGAGTTACTCAAGGACTTGGGAATGAAACCAGGCCCCTTGGATTTAGTCTACTCCCTTTGAGCTATGCTGGGTCTGGAATATCCACTCCTTCTCTTCAGAAGTATTTGTGGAGCACCTACTCACAAAGGTCCTGGGGTTACAGTGGTAAACAGGTCATAAATAGTTTGTGATCATGTAAAAATGGTGCTTGCCCTTTGTAAATAATTCATAATTTATAGAAAAGTTTAAGCTGCCTTCTCTGCTTAATTACTATGGTGAACATCCTTTAAATATTTTGTGCACACTTTTCTGTAAATACAATCTTACTATTTTGTCAACACTGCTCTCCTTTGGGAGTAAGTCTTTGAATATACTGCCTAAGTTGTGCTTAACAGGATATTTCACATCAAAAATCTTACACAATATCATATTTCTAATAAATCTATATCTTGACCCTCCAAAATTTCATAATAATCTGATGCACACCAGGTTATACTATTAAAATTAGTATAACTCAAGGTATTTTCTCTTTGGCAAGGTAAAACGCCATCATATAGCCAATGCAGGTAAAGGGACCAGACACATAACAGAAATTAAATAAATGAAGATAGCGGAATATGAGTGAGTAGTTTGATCAGCATGTCTTAACAACATACCACAGCACAGGTGGCTGAAGTAGCAAACATTTATTTTCTTACTGTTGAGGAGGCTAGAAGTTCATGGTCAAGGTACAAGTAGACATGGTTTCTGGTGAGGCTTTTCTTTCTGGCTTGCAGCAGACTTCTTCCTGCTGGTGTTTACCTGGCTTCTCTGTACAGTGCAGGTCTTGGGGTCTTCTCCTCTTTTTATAAGGACTACTAGTCTTATCAACTTAGAACCCCACTCTGTGACCTCATTTAACCATAATTACCTCATTAAAGGTCCTGTCTACAAATATAGTCACCTTGGAGATTAAGGATTCAATACAAGAATTCTGAAGGGGGCACAATTCAGTCCATAACAATAAATAAAAAAGCACTGTAATATAAATCTCTAAAAACCAGGGAGAGGGATGTAAAAGTAATTAGGGTATCTGTGGTGAAGCCATGCCTCAACTAAGGAATACAGTTATTGTTGAGCTCTGATCAGTTGTCCCCACAAAGAGAAATGCCAGCTTGTTCAGTTTTTTATGTAAAATCTTTTTTAAAAGTTTGGCATATAATTCTGAAGAGTTCCAAATCATGATGCAGGCCAAAAAAACAGTCCGTGGATCATTTCTGGCCCTAAAAGTATCAAATTAGGCTCTCTGTTAGAGTCAGAAAAGCATGTTTTTAGCAATATATAGAGCAGGGTCCAGATATTGGTCTAGCTGCTTTTACCTGATAGAACAGCAGCTACCTGCCTTCCCTAGCCCCCTTATGTCTTAGTGTCCATATCTCCAAAATAAGCATAATAAAAAGATCTATTTTTCGTGGTTGTTATGGTATTTAAATTATGTGAATATACAAACTTCATAGGACGTAATGGTGCATTTCCCTCACCCCTGAGAGGCCTCTCTGAAAGGAGATGTCTGATGGGCTGAACAATTTAGGGGTCAATGAATAGGAAGACAGTGGCTTCCCTTTTTTTCTGAAACTTTTTAAATTATCTGTTTAAATATATGAAGAGCAGCCATCCTTTTCTTTTTCAGTCATTACCCTGTGTAGTTGGACACCTTTGTTCTTGGAAGATAAGCAGGAAATAGCATCCCTCCTCCTGAATTTGACAGCAGCTTTTCTGACTTTCTACTCAAAGATTGTAACAAGCTAGTGTTGGCCGCTGGCAAAAGTTTTTTGTCTTCAAGGAAGTAATAATCCCTTTTCTCAGCTTAGGCCAAGTTGAAAAGGATGATATTATAAAAAAAAAAATTCCCCTTAGAATTCAAACTGATTCCAAACTTCAAAGCTCAAGGAGGAGAACCAAGCTTGGCAGGAAGCCAGGGATCTTTGACATTTAGTCTTCTATCTCCTTCCAGGGCCATTTTGGATTTGGTGGAGACTACGAATTCATACCATATGTGAGCAGCTGAAAAGCTTTTCTTTGAGCATAGAACTTCACTTTGATGAAAGCTTAGTAACATTTGGCAAAAAGCATCTATAATGTGTTTTCATTGCCGTGTGAAACCTGCCATGCACAGTCTGGTAAATGAGAGAGGATACAGGTTTAGCTGCTGACTCTGTGAAGATTTTCTAAGAGCAGTGTTACCTACTCACATTTTATGGCAAAAATAGTTCACTCTTACATTTACTTATGTAAGTTGATAATTCATAGGGGGCAATTCTTTTGCTATCAAGAAATAATTTAATAAAACTCCACAATCATACTTTACCTAAATTTGAATTTCTGTGCCACAGTTATTGAGTTAACATCGTTGCTGAGGTCATAGTTATGTTGGTGGTAAAAGTAAGCCAGTTTGCTATGAGAAAATAGATCAAACAATTCATTTCAAAAGCAGACAAAAATTCTGTGCACATATTTTTTTATTTATCAGTAACACATTTCATTTGGTTAATGTAGTCTCAGTGTAATTGTTACTTTTATATTCAAAGTAGGGTAAATTAGCACGAAGAAATGTATTTATAGTTTTGAAGATGATAGTAAAAACTCAGAGTGAGGGAGAGCTGTGCACCCTTCTGAATTGGCAAAGATACTGATTTAAAAATGTATTTTAATATGGTGGTGTAATGCTGACAAGTATTTAATATCATCCAAAATAAGCTTGAATATTTATTAGATAGAACATAATGGGTGTATATTTTAAAAATAAACTTGCTTACAAGTTTTACTATACAGTTGATAATAAAGATAATATTGCTCTGAGTTCTGGAAAGAGTGAATTCAAGGTCCAGAGTTTGAGAACTTTTCTTTGACAACAGGACTAATGACCAATTTATGCTCCTGGTCCCTGTTAGTTTCCTGGCAAGATTCAGAGTTAAAAATTCTATCAGAATCATTATGGAAGCTCTAATCAAGGTCACTGTTAGAGAAAGGTTTTGAAATAAACTTACAATTAAAAATTTTTTTAAATGGACCAATAACCTGTCCCTAGCCCTGAATCAGGAGGGAAGAAAAGAGAAGAAAATACTGGGTTGATGGCTGTGCAGCAGTCAGTAGTGAAATTGGTCTTGATAGAGGCTTTCTATTCCTTGATAGAGGATCCTTGTTTTCTGTCAGAATCAGTGTGCCTGCCCCTGCCAATCAGGCAGTGCCTTGTCTTATAGGAAGAATGTAATTTAAGCACGTGGAAGCCTTATCTCTTCCTCATCAACCATCTTGTGAGGAGCTGGATCTTATCATGAGACTCCCACTTTTAGGGAAGTTGGTCATGATGTAGAAAGATCTATGAGAGAGAACGCAAAAACTTTTGACCCCAAATCTCCTTCATGGTTTGTCGGGGACCTTTTTAAAATAACCATTGGGAAGGAAACCATCCAGCCCAAAAGAATTGCTACACAGGAGGCAAAACTTGAACTAATCATCCATAGTAGGTGCCGAGGTTACCTAGTTTGTACCAAACACTGTGCTTCAGACATTACATGCAGTGACAAGTTCTCTACAATATTGTTGTAGACTTAGAAATAAACTTGATGACAACAAACAAGATTGAATGTCTTTTCTTCTTGGACCCAAGGGAGAACAGGGGCATCTCTAGACATGTAGGGATTAAGACTTGAGGCCTTGAAGAGCCAAAACAATCTGGATAAAGGAAAAAAAAAAAAAAAGAGCCCTCATGCTTCCTGATTTTAAAACAGATTATAAAAATAGAGTAATTTAACTATAGGGTATTATTATGCTTAGCGAAATAAGTCAATCAGAGAAAGACAATTATCGTATGATCTCCCTGTACGAGGAAGTTGAGAGGCAACATGTAGGAAATGAATAAATGAAACAAGATGGGATCGGGAGGGAGACAGACCATAAGAGACTCTTAATCTCACAAAACAAGCTGAGGGTTGCTGATGGGAGGGGGGGTAGCGAGAGGGAGGTTGGGTTATGGACATTGGGGAGGGTATGTGCTATGGTGAGTGCTATGAAGTGTGTAAACCTGGCGATTCACAGACCTGTACCCCTGGGGCTAATAATACATTATATGTTAATAAAAATTAAAAAAAATAAAATAGAGTAATTTAAAAAGTGCAGTACTGACATAAAGATGTATATATAGATATATAGGTATATCTATCTATCTATCTATATATATATATATACATACAAGTAAAATAGAAAGTCTAGAAACAAACCTTTGTGCATATTGTCAAATGATACCTAACAAGGGTGCTAAGATCACCCAATAGGGAAATAACATTTCTTCAACAAATGGTGTTGGGAAAACTGGATATACCCATATTGAAAAGAATGAATTGGACTCTTACAGAATAAACAGCAATTAATTCAAAATGGACTAGAGATACATATATATGGCATTAAACTATACAACTCTCAGAAGACGACATGGGAATGATACTGGATTTGGCAATGATTTCTTGAATATGACACTAAGAGCACAAGCAACAAAAGTAAAAATAGACAAATGAGATTATGTAAAACTTCTGTACATTAGAGAAAATAACAGAGTGATGAAGCATCACATGGCATGGGAGAAAATGTTGGCAAGTTATGTATCTGTTTAGTTATTAATATCCAGAATATATAAAGGACTCCTACAACTTAACAATAACAAAAATAAAAACAGTTAGAAATAGACATAGGGACTCAAATAGACATTTCTCTAAAGGAGATATACAAAAGGTCAGTAAACATGTGAAAGGATGCTCAACATTACTGTTCTCTAGAGAAACGCAAATCAAACCCACAATGAGAAATCACTTCACATCTATTAAGATAATCATTATCAAAAGAGAAAAAAATTAAGTGTTGGTGAAGATGTGGAAAAAATCAAGATGCACCATTGATGAGAATATAAAATGGTGAAGCTTCTTTTAAAAACAGCAAGTTAGTTACTCAAATAATTAAAAACAGAATTACCATGCAACCCAGCAATTTCAACTCTAGGTAAATATACAAAAGAACTGGAAGCAGGGTCTTGAAGAGATATTTGCACACCTATTATTATTGCAATGTTATTCACAATGGCCAAAAATTGGAAGCAACCCAAATGTTCATTGCCAGATGAATGGATCAAAAAAGTGTTTTGTTCATTTGGTGGAATATTATTCAGGCTTTAAAAAGGAAGAAATCCGGGGCACCTGAGTGGCTCAGTGGGTTAAGCCGCTGCCTTCGGCTCAGGTCATGATCTCAGGGTCCTGGAATCAAGTCCCACATCGGGCTCTCTGCTCAGCAGGGGGCCTGCTTCCCTTCCTCTCTCTCTGCCTGTCTCTCTGCCTACTTGTGATCTCTCTCTGTCAAATAAATAAATAAAATTTAAAAAAAAAGTTTAAAAAGGAAGAAATCCTATCATTTGCCTCAACGTAGATGAACCTTAAAGACATTATCCTAAGTGAAATGAGCCAGTTAAAAAACGACAAGTACAGTATTTGTATGTTTCCACTTATATAAGTAAAGTCATCAAATTCATAGAAAAAATAGGATGGTTGTTTCGAGAGGCTCAGGAAGGAAGAAATGGGGTGTTGTTGCTTAATGGGTATAGATTTTCAGATTGGCAAGAAGAGAAAGTTCTAGTTATTTGTTGTACAACAATGTGAATCTAGTTAACATTACTGAACTTAACCCTTTAAAATATTGAAAAGGTAAGTTTATGTGATGTGGGTTTTTCTTCACAACTGGAATAGAAGAAAAGCTTTTGACTAAGTGTATAGAGTGAATAGACAAAAATTTATCAAGTTGGTTTTTAAATTTTATAATTTCAAGTTTATGTTTAGTATTTATTTATGATCTTGCAGACTTACGCTGGATGAAAAGAAAGAAAGTGGGATAGACTGGAGAGAGGAATGGAAGAAAGGGGATATTTACACTAAGGGTTTTGTTGTTGTTGTTGTTGTTGTTGTTGTTATTATTGTATGAATTTTTGTTTTTTATTTTCCAGTCCAGGTCATGAGTGAAGAAAAAGATTTGGAGTAAAATTTTGGGCATTGCCATCTTGCTAAATTGGATTATATTATAAAATTCAGTAAAATTCTTAATGGATGGGATTGACAAGAAAAAGAAACACATGGCAAAATCGTTTATAAGAAGCAAGTATAGCTTGTCCTTGAAGAATGAGTAATTTAGGGCTTTTGCTCAGATGTTCCTTTCTGTTTTGAGCCCAGAAAAAGATTTTCATGAGTAGTTCATAGCCATCTTCAGCAGAAGGTTTTAATTAACCAACTATAAAAAGAAATAGTCAGCATAAAAATAGTTACAATTGCTTTGAGTTGGGCTATTTACAGTATAGACCTTAAAATGTTCTTTTAAAGTGATTGCATACCAATCTACATAAAGCACTTTATAAACACACTTCCAGTCTGCTTCCTTGACATCCACTAGGAAATGACCACCATGGTTGGCGTAAGCCAGAGAAGTATTGCAATGTGGGGGTAAACTTACTGGCAGCATAGTAAACTTTTCCAAAACTGCTTAGTTTAGAGGTCAGAAATCAAAGTGGAAATCTCATGTTAAATTATAGTTTATTTAGCTCTTTTATTTAGCTATATTTTTATTGGTGAGAAACAGGCTGCTATTAGGTTAGATTAGAAAAAGTTGGGTTATCTTCTCTTGTGAATTTCAACATGAGAGTATTTCTCATTAGAGTTAAATCAGAATATTCTGCTAAACCCTCTGGATCTGAGCTTCTACGAGTGGCATAATTTGATCCTTGTCATGTAGTTTGCGTATATTTTTTTCTAATTCTGTAATTGCCTCATCAGAAGATAATGGATATTAGGACATGTAAGTCACAGGATGTCAAAACAGGATGATACAGAAAGCCATATTGGTCCAGCAAATCAAATAGTTCTTTGGGATGGCAGGGTTTATGTCACTGATTGTTACTGATCCTTGGAGTCTGTTCTTTGGAGATCTACCTGTAATGAGAATATAGGAACTGTGATGGGAAGCAGGTCTGTAAGGATAATTATAGGGAGGGGTGAGGAGGCCATCCAGACAAGGCCTGCATATTCTTCTCTTTAAAGCTAGGCTGGCTCCTGTACCTCTCACACTTGGAGATTTTTATAAAAGTAGGGAGTTAAAAATGTGTGGGGACAAAGGCTTTAGAATTTTGGCAAGTTTAAAAGCAGAAATTAATATAAAATAAAGGATATTGGGAGGACATAGATCTTTTACCTTTTTAGTTAGGTTTATTCCTAGGAATCTTATGGTTTTGAGTACACACATAAATGGGATCCATTCCTTGATTTCTCTTTCTGCTGCTACATTATTGGTGTATAGAAATGCTACAGATTTCTGTATGTGGATTTTGTATCCTGTGACTTTGCTGAATTCATGTATGAGTTCTAGCGATTTTTTGTTAGAGTCTTTCAGGTTTTCTACAAAGAGTATAATGTCATCTGTGAATAGTGATAGCTTTACTTCTTTGCTGATTAGGATGCCTTTTATTTATTTTTCTTGTCTGATTGCTGAGACTAGGCCTTCCAGTACTATGTTAACTAATAGTGATGAGAGCGGACATCTGTGTCTTATTCCTGACCTCAGAGGAAAAGCTCTCACTGAGCTTTTGTCCCCACTGAGGATGATATTAGTTTTGGGTCTTTCGTATATGGCCTTTATGATATTGAAGTGTGTTCCTTGTATCCCTACTTCACTAGGAGTTTTTATTAAGAATGGATGCTATATTTTGGAACACTGAAAAGAAATTAAAAAAAATAAAAATTTAAAATTTAAAAAGAAGAATGGATGCTATACTTTGTTGAATGATTTTTCTGCATCTATTGAGAGGCTCATACAGTTTTTATCCTTTCTTTTATTAATGGTGTATCATATTGATTAGTTAGTGACTATCGAACAATCCTTTCAACCCTGGATTAAATCCCACTTGATAGTGGTGAATAATTCTCAATAAGACACCAGCAAATTGAATCAGACACATGAAAAAATGTTCATCACCACTAGCCATCAGGGAGTTTCAAATTAAAACCACATTGAGATACCACCTTACACCAGTTAGAATGGCCAAAATTAGCAAGACAGGAAACAACGTGTGTTGGAGAGGATGTGGAGAGAGGGGAACCCTCGTACACTGTTGGTGGGAATGTAAGTTGGTACAGCCACTTTGGAGAACAGTGTGGAGATTCCTTAAGAAATTAAAAAAGAGATACCCTATGACCCTGCAATTGTACTACTGGGTATTTACCCCAAAGATGCAGATGTAGTGAAAAGAAGGGCCATCTGTACCCAAATGTTTATAGCAGCAATGGCCACGGTCGCCAAACTGTGGAAAGAATCAAGATGCCCTTCAACAGATGAATGGATAAGGAAGATGTGGTCCATATACACTATGGAGTATTATGCCTCCATCAGAAAGGATGAATACCCAATTTTTGTATCAACATGGATGGGACTAGAGGAGATTATGCTGAGTGAAATAAGTCAAGCAGAGAGTGTCCATTATCCTATGGTTTTACTTATTTGTGGAGCATAATATATAACATGGAGGACATGGGGAGATGGAGAGGAGAAGGGAGTTGAGGGAAATTAGAAGGGGAGATAAACCATGAGAGACTATGGACTCTGAAAAACAATCTGAGGGTTTTGAAGGGGCAGGGGGTGGGAGGTTGGGGGAGCCAGGTGGTGGGTATTATGGAGGGCACGTATTGCATGGAGCATTGGGTATGGTGCATAAACAATGAATTCTGTTACGCTGAAAAGAAAAAAAAAAGGTTAATTATTTATACTTATTTTAGTACCACAGATTTTAATATACCTTTATATTAATGAGATTAATTAATGAGATTAATGAGATAATGAAAGTCTTCCAACTTTGCTTCTGTTTCAAGATTATTCTTGCTCTCTTGCAAAATATAAATTTTAGAATAAGTTTTTTAATTTTTATAAAAATGCCTACTGGCATTTTTGTTCAGAATGTGTTGAATCTATAAATTAAGCATAATAAACGTTTTTCAGACTTAAAAAAAAAAAGACACCAGCAAATTGAATCCAACAGTACACCAAATGAATTATTCACCATGATTAGAATGACATAGAAGAAATCATTTCAAGTACACAAAAGCAACCAAAAAACAATGTGTTTCAAAATGAGACCTGTCTTATGATGAAAGAAATTTAAAAACAAAATAAACACTGAGCTTAAGGAGGAGAAAAAGAAATGACTTAAATAATAGAGGATTTAAAAAAGATAAAAGAGCTATTACAACTAACATTTAAAAGACGAGATTTAAATATAAAAACAGTGTAAATCATCTGGCCACTTGTTTGAAATACAGATTTCAGGACCACAGACTTACTGCATGAGAAATTGTGAAGATGCAGCCTAACAATCCATGTTTTAAAAAGACTCCAGGAAGAGTGCTGGAGTGTGAGCACAGTCTTTAAAAAGACTCCAGGAAGAGTGCTAGGGCTCAGTGGCAGGTGGATTTTGCTTACCAGGGACATAGTGTCCAGCTTCGTGCATGATGTATAGCAAAGATTCAGTAGAAGCTTGCTAAATGAGTTAATAAATAAATAAAAACATCAAATTAGGGATCACTAGGAATAAAAAGTAGAGCCTAGTTAAACATTTAAAATATGGTAATTGATAAATATATGCTTAAATAAACAAAATACCGAAATGTATTGCTAGTTAAGAATGAAAGGACCTTAGAGAATTTCTTGAGGCAAATCTGAAGTCCTTGGAAGCGTTGCACTGCTGAGGGAGCAAAAATTTCCTTGGTAACTAGAAGAAAGGATGCAAAAAGCATAAACTTTCCTTTGTTTTTCTACTTTGGTTTGAGACCTGAAGCTAACATCATTTTGGAGTCCTTTTTGCTTTACTACAATAGAAAACAAAAAGCAGGGCGCCTGGGTGGCTCAGTGGGTTAAGTCGCTGCCTTCAGCTCTGGTCATGATCTCAGGGTCCTGGGATCGTGTCCCACATCGGCCTCTCTGCCTGCTTCTCTCTACCTCTCTCTCTCTCTCTCTTTGCCTGCCTCTCCGTCTACTTGTGATCTCTCTCTGTCAAATAAATAAATAAAATCTTAAAAAAAAAAAAAGCATAGGACTCTTATTCTCTGTTGGTGTATTATAAGTAAGTATACTAATCATGGTTGCTGTAACTCATTCTTAGGAATTTTCTTTGGTTCCATAGCAAATATTGCTATAATTTGAAATACCTAAGGTTTTCTAGAAGTTGTCTTAGACATACAGAAAAGTAAGAAAAAAAATGTAATGAATACCCATGCAAAACTAATTAGCATGTTAATTAATTAATGTGCATTCTATATGTTTTACCATTGAAATACATATTCCCAAGGTTTTCCAAAAAAAACTGTTCACTCATCTAAATTAGCAAAGACATTGGAAAAATATTCTGATAGTATCTTTAAAATCTGTTATATCCTTACTTATGTGTCCCTTTTTCTCTTCTGTATTTTACTTATTTTCTCTATTTTCTTTCACTGGTTTGACCAGTTTTCTTTTTAAGTTTTCTGAAAGAATCAGCTTTTGTTTTTAATCATAAAAAAACCCACAATTTCTGTTGTCTAATGCATTTTAAACATTTCTCTCATCTTTTTTATTTTCTTTCTTGAGCTTTTCTTATTGTACATTATTGTGAGCTGAACTGTGTCACCCCCAAATTCATGTTTAAGTCTTAACCCCCTAGTCCTAACCCCCAGTACCTCAGTGTGTGCCTGTATTTGGAAATAGACTCTCTAACGAGGTAATTAAGGCCAAATGAGGTCATGAGGTCCTAGGTCCACACCGATTTGACTTAGATCATTAGACAAGAAAAGACATGGGGTGGGAAGAGGGGAAAGAAAGGAGAAAATTTGGTTTCTGACATACATAGAAGAAAGACCGTGTGAGGACACAGGGAGAAAGTGGCTATCTACAAGACGTGGAGGGAGGCCTCAGAAAAAATTAGCCTCCCAGCACCATCATCTTGGACTTCTAACCTCCAAAATTGTGAAATTATTAAGTTTAAGACACCCAGCTTACAGTATTTTGTTATAGAAGCCCTAAAAAATTGATGCACATTTTAAAAACTTGTTAATTAATGCTTATTACAAAAGTCACTGATCCTCAATTAATCCTTGATGAGTTTTCTCACACTGAGAACAATCCTATAACCAAGCCCACAGACCAAATAACTGATCATGACCCACATCCCAGATGTCCATCTTGTATCATCTTCTAGATCTGTTGTTCCTTCCTCACCACATCTGGCCAAAGATAAACCCTAACTTCACTTACGACAACATAATTTATGACCTATATTTTAGCTAACCAGAATTTCAATAAAAACTTAAAGCAAAAAATGGGAAAAAATAACAGTTTTGCCTGCTGTTGTACAATTAACATAATATGCCTTTTTATTATGTTTTCATGTAACATTTGTTTTTTGGATTTCATGCATGTTTTTCTGTATAGTTGTGGATTGTTTATTCTTATCTCTATATAGTATACCATTGAGTGAATATAAAACAAGCTCTCCATTCTATTGTTTTCTGTTTTTTTGTTACTGAAAACATATTTATAATGGGTATTCTAGTAGATATCTTTTGATGAACAAAAGTACACATTTCACTTAAGTACAATTTAGAATAGATGATCTAGGCCATTTACTTAGCTTTACATATATTTAGTTGTAGTAAATGTTGCTAAACCATTTTCCAAAAACGGGCTTACCAAGTTAGAATCCAATAGCAGGGCATAAATTGATTCATATTCTCAGCAGCTCTTGATAATTTTTCATCTTTTCATTGACCCATGCTGACGGATATGTAATGGTCTTGCCCTGAAGTTATAATTGGTATTTCCTTGATAACTAATGAAACTGTGCACAATTCTATTTGCTCATTGGCCATTATGATATCCCCTTAGAATTATCTGTTGAACTCTTTTGCCCATTTTTTGGATTGACTTTCCTGCCTTTTTCTTGTCCTCTTTATGCATTTTTTAAAAACTGGTCCTTGAAAGTCAGCTATTATTTGTAGTTTATTTTTAGTCTGTCTCTAGTGTTTGCTTTTGTCTTTTAAAACGTTACCTATTATGGATCTTGTCTGGGAGTTGAGTTATGATATGTTTCACTAGTATACATTTGAAAATAATTTTTTTTCATTTCTTTTTCTTTCAAAGGTGAGCAGTATGTTTGTACAAAGAAAATAGAAGATCAATAATCATAAGAGTAGGGAAAATACTTTCAAATATTTCAGATTTCTGCAAAATGTGCTTAAACCAGTTTCTTTGGACTAGGGTTTTATTTTATTTTTTGGACTAGGATTTTAAATGGAGAATTGATAGTAGTATTTTAAGATTTATCTTTAAGCCGTTAAATTATGAATGTATTTTATATATACTAAAATTTATAGTTTAGATGCTTGTATACCTTGTATATGTGAAAGACAAACCACACAATAGAAAAATTAGTCATTTAAAAAACTGGTCACTGTTGATTTGTATTTGTCTTTCAAAACTAGAACTCTGTACAATGCTAGTCAGAGTAAAAAAATTTAATTTATATAAGCCTAATAACCTCTATATTTATATTATTTGTGTATATATTGTAACATATATAGCCTATAAATATGTTCTATATAACATCTATAAACATGTTATAGAACATGTATTTATATTTTTTATACACTCATTCTATGCTATGGAAGCTACTAAAACAAAGTGAATAAGTTAACTCAGTTATCTAGAAAAGGAGAAAATTTAGGAGGTAAGGAAAGTAGTAGTGTGGTTTGAACACTGGTAATACAAGAGGATAAGTACCTTTATCAAATTTAGTATATAGTTAAGCCAAAATATGTTAGATCTAATATAGGAAGTTTAAAGGATAAATCCTGGCAATTATTTATAGACTGACTGCCTGTTGCAATAATTCCTAATCCACATGCACATTTCAGTAAATTCAGTATTATTTATTAATGTGTCCTTAAAAACAAAAACAAAAACAAAAAAAAATTCAACTATTCAGTTGCAGCATTTAATTAAAAAAAAAAAAAAAAAAGACCAGAAGTGATATTCTGATTAGTTCTCTGCTTTAGGTCCTGGAAGATCATGATAATTCAGGACATAATTCTTTATGGAAGAATGTTTCTGACTGTAATCTGGCTCTGAATCATGGCTTGGTTTTATTTGTTACCATCTTTCCCATCATGGTATACAGAGGTATACAATAATAACAAATAAAAATATTTGTTATTAATATCCTAATAAGACACTGTCATGTTTTAGGGAATGATGAGCTCTATTTTTAGAAAGAGAACTCAAAACATTTCTCTGGATAGATAATATGACCTGCTGGAAAATCAACTTTTATATCATTTAAGGCAAAACAAAGCATAACTGCTTTCATCTTTCTTAAGTCTTTGAAATGATGCTATAGTTGGACAGTCTGCTAGATTTATTATTTCACTTTCTCCACCAGATGCCTCCTCACTCACATTCTATATTAACAGCTGCTCCTGGACAGGTTCAGGGTTGTGCCAAATTGCCCGGAACTCTCTCCCAGACTGGGCCCAGGGTCGTAGTCTTTCCTTTGTTTTATAGGAGACATTTATCAGGAACACAACATGGATGAGATTAATCCCTGAGATGGAGAAATAATTATTTTAAATGTGAGGTTGAAAAAACATAGAAAATGTTTCATATAAATTAAAAAAGGAGAGTAAAATCTTAATCTTGGGGAATCATAACTCATTGTTTCTGATCAGTGAAAAACCCAAATTGTATTGTAACCTAGCAAAGTAAAAGGCTTATCAAGAGAGGGGAGATAGTCTATTGAATCTCAAATAAATGACCAAAAGGGCTTAGAATTAGAAATTTGGTGAAATTTGGAAGAAAAAGACATTGGATCCCAGGACATATTTACATTAATAGTTAAAGAGTTCTTTTTTTTTTAAATATTTTATTTATTTATTTGACACAGAGCGAGAGAGATCGATGTGGGGCCCAATCCCAGAACCTGAGATCATGACCTGAGCCCAAGGCAGAGGCTTTAACCCACTGAGCCACCCCGGCGCCCCAATAGTTAAAGAGTTATTAATACTTTCAATAGAAAGTGTCATAAAACTTTTACATAATTTGCACCATTCTTAGTCCTTAGTCTAAACTTTGTACCACATTAGCACTCCTAGACAAGGAAGGCAGATTCATAGTTGCTGGCAGAAGAGTATTTAATGTTAGGGAGAGGTGTGGGGAAGAAGGTGGTGATGGTTAATTTCAGGCAAGCTGCTGTGTCTGGAACTACTGGAGTTTTGGAAGGACACAGAATGACTGTGTTGGAGGAGTCAAGTAGAGAGGGCGGACCCAGGATGGAGGTGAAAAGACCGTATGAGAAAAGAAAGCGGAAGTTTGAAATACAGAGTGGGAGATAGAATTACAATTTAACTTTAGATGTGGGAGAATGTGGCTCAAGAGTTTTGTTTTGGAATCTTCTCTTTGCTCTCTGGATGGAGAAGGAATTTATCAAGTAAATTTAGGGTTTCTAACTGAACATTCCAGACGCATGGCTCAGGAAGGCTGTGTATTGAGAAGAAATGAGAATTCAAACCACTAGAAAGCTACAGACACAGTAAATTTACATTCTTGGTTATATACTGTTCTTTGGTAATCTTTTTCTTTCCATTTTCTATTTGTTTTTTAAATTTTTTTTATCATGTCCAATTATTTTAAAGATATTATTTATTTATTTGAGAGAAATTATGAGCAGGGACGATGGTGGGTGAGAAGCAGAGGCAGCGGGAGAAGCAGACTCCCCCCTGAGCAGGGAGCTCCATGCAGGGGCTAGCTCACAGCACCCCGAGATAATGACCTGAGCCAAAGGCAGAGACCTAACTGAGCCACCCAGGTGCCCCTGTTTTTTGGTAATCTTGAGAACTTACTAGAAAGGGATATAGATAGCAAACTGAATGCCAGACCATAAAAGGGGCCAGGCTATGGATTATAGCAGTCATTCCAACTACAAACCATCTCTAAGTCTTCATCTGGGTGTGTGCTGTGGAGAAGTTGGGAGTCCCTTACTTTCCTTTTGCATACTTAAGCTGTTGCTGTCTAACTGCACGAGTCTGTGGGTTGCAAAAATGTAAGAGCTATTACTTGGAGCAGGAATGCTTTAATATAACCACATCTTATATCTCGCAAAAGTTAACTCAGGTATGGATATCCAGACCGTGTGCGATGGTGTTAACTGTGCACATATATGCTTAATTTAATGCTGTGTTTTAAGTTAATAATAGCTGATTCTCACAGCATAGTTGTTTTGAACATTTCTCCGATGTGAGCTAATATAATCATGTTGTAACTATTTACGAACAGCTGCCTCATTACAGAAATGCTGACATATCCTTAACTGTATTGATGGTGATTAGCAGGGAGAAACTAACTGACTATATTCCACAGTAGAGGAGGTTTGTCTTTCTTAGGGGTATTTTTATACTCCATGAAAACTTGACACTCTTTTAAAATGAATGGTTTGGCTACTAATATATTTTCTCCATCAGACTTTGTAAGTTTTTCCCCAAGGGGAAAAAAAAAATAGGCTTTGAACCTCTTTTCAAGAATGGTTCTCACATTGGAAAATTGCTGTTCATTTCAAATCCATTTTTGGAAATGCATACATCAGTTCCTCTATTCCATATATAAACTGGCCATTATACGTTATTCTCTTTAAAGCACTCTGCTATGGGTTGAAGATATTAAGATGACATATGTAGGTTTTCCTTAATAGTGTTACAGAAAAAACCAAATGTGTGAACAGTTATAATTGTTTAATATATACCGAGAGTGAGAGATGTACAAGTTGTAGAATTAATGAAGAGCTTGTTATGTTCTGTATTCGTAGGAGGGAATGGAAGGCTTTGTAGAGGAGGAAGCATGTGAACAAAATTTCAAAAATTGGAGTTGAAATGGAAGGAAAGGAAACATTTCTACCACTGCATATTGCCCCTGCACTCCATTCCTGTAGGGGCACCACAGTTATGGGCAACTAAAAGTCATTCAGCAGGGTTGGATTGGGAACCTATGAAGAAAAAAAAAAATGGTTGGACTTGAGGCCAGAGATGCAGGAAGTTACCAGTTTATAAAGGGTGCTTATGCCTTGCTAAGGAAGTTAGGCTTTGTCCTATAATTAATGGCAAACCACTAATTGTTTTGAAGCAGGATGATGATGTCTTAACATTTACATTGTGGCAAAATTACTTTAATAGCAATGTGGGGTGGATGAGGGAGAGAAAGCTTGGAGTCAGGAAGCAATAGTCCATGCATATGATGAGGAGGGTATATATTTAGCTGGTAGCAGTGGGGGAGAAGATAAATTAACATTGAAAATTATTTCTGAGGTAAATATATGCAGGAAACAATGGGCATGAGTAAAATGGCCAAGGTGAAATGTAGGTGGATTGTGAAAGAAAAAAAGTGCTACAAGCAGAATTGCAGAGATTCACATTTAGAGTATAAAAAAAAAAAAAAAAAAAAAAAGAACCAACAAAAGACACTGATGAAACACAACCATAAGAAAAGTGGGAAAAGAACCTATGGAGTATGAGTCTCTGGTTCTATGTTCTTTTCCACATTTGCTTGTCATATTTTCCTTTTATGCAGACCTAACTCACTTGATTTAAAGTCATTTCTAATTAGTCTTGTTTTCAGCACAGTCTTATGTCATGTCATATTTAGGCACTCTATTTTCTGTCACTTGTGCTAATTAGTTGAACATATTGACTTTCCTCTTTATACTCTTTTTTATTTTGATACAGAAAGACATAAGATTTTTTAATAAAGGATATGGGAGAATCTGACAAGATATAATGCCTCAAACAAATATTTCATCTTTGAATCATTACTAACATGAACTACAGTTTCAAATATATCAATGGTTTTGACTGGGAATTGTTTTCTGTAATGAAAATTAAGTCTCAGTTTTCATAATTGACAAAAATTAAGAAGTCTGACAAAACCAAGTACTAACTCTAGTCAACCCTGTGTTGAGGGTGTGCATCAAGTGGGAATTGTTAAATGTTTTTGAGAGTATAATTTCCTATTAAAGTTTAAATTTAAAAAAATTACAAAAATATTTGGGGAAAATTAAGTAAAATAGTAGGCCATACCATTTAAAGAGAAAAATTAAAAGACATAAAATAAATTGTATGTTCAGCCATATTTCTATGTTTATATTCATTAGAAAAAGAATGGTTACATGAGGATCCTATTTGCTCAGGTCAAATCAATAATTAGTTAATGATTCAAAGACAAATTTTCTAATTTGTACATTTCTTGCCTTTCTATTTGGAGTAATAGGGTAATTATAATCTTCACACATCCATTTTGCATGAATGAAAAATTTTTATGTTTATTCAGTTAAAATGGGTTTTCAGAAGGCACTTTGTTTTCATTAACATATTGGATATTTTTTCCACTATAGGGTTCCTTAACTCTATTTGTTGTTCTTTTTTTCAACATACTTATAGTAAGAAAGTCCTGGTGAGTTACTATCCACCTCTGATATATACAGGAATACCACCTATAGGGCACTAGGGGCATTAATCACTTAGTAGCACTTGTTACTCAAATCAACAGGGAGCAATTTGAACCCCACAGACAGAAATATTTTAATGCCAGCTGTTTAACAGTATGAAAAGCTGATTTGCCAATGAATTTTCATTTTTCAATTTATTTTTATATTAAAAATAAATTATTATAGAATTGTTCCCTCTGTCATGATTCTTACTCATAACTAACTTTCAATTAAGCCATACTATTGGCATAAAAAGAGAAGAATTCAGATGGATTCCTATAGTTCCTATATGGTAGATGGTATTATGTAGTTCCTATATATGGTATTATATATATATATGATATTATATAGTTATATATATGTATTATATATATATGTATATATATATGGTATTATATAGTTCCTATATGGTAGATGGTATTATTCTGGAAACCACAGATTTGATTTGATCTACCTGTGTGGATTTTTTACATAAAGGTATAGCCTCTGTCGGGGCACCTGGGTGGCTCAGTGGGTTAAAGCCTCTGTCTTCAGCTTGGGTCATGATCCCAGGGTCCTGGAATCAAGCCCTGCATTGGGTTCTCTGCTCAGCGGGGAGCCTGCTTCCCTCTCTCTCTCCCTGCCTGACTCTGCCGGCTTGTGATCTCTGTCTGTCAATAAAATCATTAAAAAAAATTCTATTTAAAAAAAAATAAGGTATAGCCTCTGTCTATTTCTTTCAGAGATTTAAATAATAATAATAATAATAATAATAATAATAATTAATGTACAATTATCGTTGTGGCAGACAGACTGGAAGGTGGCCCCACGATCATGCCTCTGTGAAATCCCCTCAAGTGTGGGCTATGTAAATCCTTTACTACAACAGAATTGTTAGAATCACATAAGCTTTAAAGAAAAATTATAACTATGGATGAAGAAGGACAAATAATGTTTAGAACATTTCCCTTTATAACCAGTTTATAAAACAGGTTAAAAGTTAAGTAAACATTTTGAGGAACCTCCATGCTGTTTTCCAGAGTGGCTGCACCAGCTTGCATTCCCACCAACAGTGTAGGAGGGTTCCCCTTTCTCCGCATCCTCGCCAGCATCTGTCATTTCCTGACTTGTTTATGGAACTAGAGCGTATCATGCTTAGCGAAATAAGTCAAGCGGAGAAAGACAACTATCATATGATCTCCCTGATATGAGGAAGTGGTGATGCAACAGGGGGGCTTAAGTGGGTAGGAGAAGAATCAATGAAATAAGATGGGATTGGGAGGGAGACAAACCATAAGTGACTCTTAATCTCACAAAACAAACTGAGGGTTGCTGGGGGGAGGGGGTTTGGGAGAAGGGGGTGGGATTATGGACATTGGGGAGGGTATGTGCTTTGGTGAGTGCTGTGAAGTGTGTAAACCTGGTGATTCACAGACCTGTATCCCTGGGGATAAAAAATATATGTTTATAAAAAATAAAAAATTAAAAAAGTTAAGTAAAAATACTTCAAGTCAGAATTGAATTAACTGTTGAATCAAATTATTTGATAAGATTATTTGGAATTTGGGATGCCTGAGTGGCAAAGTTGGTTGAGCATCCTAATCTTTGTTTTGGCTCAGATTGTGGTCTCAGGGTCCTGGGATCTAGCCTGCCTTAGGCTCTGTGCTCAGCAAGAAGTCCACTTAAGGCTCTCTCTTCACCTTCCTCTGCCTCTTCCTTCCACTCTTTCTCTCTCTGTCTTTCTGTAAAATAAATAAATATCTTTAAAAAATTATTTGAAATTTAAGAAAGAAATTTTGCCTATCAGTATTTTCCAGCTCAACATTTTAAAATTTCCCTTTCATAAACTAAGTACATACCATCTTCTTCCGGCAGAAGGCTGTCACACTGTCTCTGAATCCCTTACTAAATCCTTATTCAGTGTCTCAATGATAGTACTTAACTTATTGCATAAAACAGGTGGAAAAAACACTTTAAATAGATTTGAATTCTGGCCGTATGACAATCCAGTATATTTCATTGAATTAAAAAATATTAGTTAAAATACAGAAAAAAAGTCTAAGCATATTACCAACTGTAAGGACTTTTCAGAATTCCTAATGAAGCAAACCATCCAAGGTAAATGAGTATCACGGCTGGATTTTGGCCCTAAGGCATGAGTGGAAAAAGAACAGGAAACTTGGCTTCTTTGATCTTGGTGTTGAGTAGAAGGAAACAGGATGGGAAAAAAAAAATTAAAAAACAAAGTTTCTTAGAATTTTCCAAAACTTTAGATCAATAATAACCCTGATATTCTAGAAATCCAGGGAAATCTAAATAGGATACATAAAAATAAATTTCTACTTAGGCATATCATAGTTGAACTGCAGAATACCGAATACAATGAGAAACATTTTTAAAGCTGCCAAGAAAGACAAACAGATCAATTATAAAACAGCAATAATTGAAAACCAGTTTATATTCAACAACAGTAATAGGAGACAGAAGATACTGGAATAATTACTTCTATGTGCTGAGATAATGTAACTGTCTACCTAGAATTCAATACGTAGAATGTTTTCCTAGAGTGGAAATAAAAATATTTTCAGGAAAACAGAAACCTAGAGTTTATTATCAACAAACATTGACTAAAAGAGATTTCTAAAGAAAAACATACCCGGAAAAAAAAAATCACATCAAGTAGAAGGCCCATAATGGAAGAAAGGGTGAGGTGAGCTCTTGATAAATATGAATAAATAGTGTAGATCAACATTTCCTGGGAAAAAAATAATAACTAATTTGTGAAATAAAAAGGGCTAGAATTAAACCATTGGACAAAGTAGCCTTATGCATCAAGAAGAAATTACTCAAAGGCTCTTTAATATTTTGGGGAAATTATGTAAGTCTTAGTAAGTTTATAACTTTGTTCAGTTAAACAGGCTTATGTAAATAGAAAATATAACTGTTAGCAGAATGTTTAAATATTATAATTTGGAAATAATAGAGAAATAATAAGAAATGAGTGAAAAGCTTTAAGACAGGAGGGAGAGAAACAGAAACAAAGGACCAGGAGACAGCTGAAACTACAGTTTTAGAAATAAATTATATCAATAATCACTTCAATTTTTCCTTTAAAAAAGCTAGAAAATGTCTAACTAGTATTTTTCTCTCTCTTTACAAACTTTATTTAGAAATAATTATAGATTTACATTCAGACTCATAGGTTCAATTGAAATAAGAGACTATTCTGTAACCACAAAAATATCTCTTAAGCTACCTCTTCATATTTATATCTATGAATATATTGGTTTTTGAATTTCTTTTAAATTTTTTGCTTATAGTTTCTTCATTGTTCACGTTGACTGTTTCTGTGGTACTGTTATTCAAGCTTCCTGATTATTTTCCCCTTCTGTTGTCCATTTTGCTGTCCCGCCCATGTGCTGAGATTTTTATTTTGAAGATTACGTTTTTCAGTTCTAAAAATTCCATTTGGTTCTTCTTTATGTCTTCTAGCTTCTACTGAGTTTTATATTTTTTATTCATTTGTTTTAATCAAATCTTTTTTGCAGTTGCTTATTGAAGCATTTTAATTTTTCTTATGGTTGATTTAAAGTGTTTGTCAAATAATTGTAACATTGGTGTCAACTTAGAGGCATTTGTTGGTTGTCTTTTCTCATTTAACTTGAGATATTTGTGGTTCTTGGTGTGATGAGTGATTTTCAGCTGAAACCTGGGACATTTGGGGAATTATATGATGAGAATTTGGACCTTATTTAAATTAAATCTGACGCTGCTCTGGTAGGAAGAAGGTGTTGCCTTGTTATTGCCAGGTAGGGATGAAGGTCCAGATCCTGACAAGTGGGGGGTGGGCAGAGCTCTTTACCAACTTAGGCAAGGGTGTTGGTGGGGATTTCTGCCATGCCTCTGCTGATATGCCCAGGCTGGGGGTTGGGAGGTGGAGGAGAAGTGCTCACAATGTGGATGCCTGTATGGGAGGCATGGCTTCCTTACTGCTGAGCACTGGAGAAAGCCCTGATAGGGTTGTTCTGAGACCACTACTGTGAAGGGTGGCATAGCGTTGTGTTCTGGGTGAGCTTGAAAGTCTGTGTTCAGTCTGTGGTTTCCAGTGACCAGGGTGGGTCTGTGTGGAGGAAATAGGTATGTTGGAAGGGAAAAAGTCTTCTCCAGTAACACAGCAGCAGGGACACTGGGGTGTCTAGTTAGAGAGCGGCAGGGGTGGAAGTTCCGGTTCTCTACTCAGTTTTTGTTGATGGGGTTGGAGGTGGGGCTTCGTTTTTTCTCCGTGGTATTTGGCTAGAGTAGAGCAGTTATTATCTCAAAGTTTTCAGCCCAGGCTGCCTGTTTCCTGGTTCTTTGGTTCCATAGACCCAACTTTTCTTGGGGCTTTTTCTGTTTTTTTTTTTAACCATTTGTGTCCATTAATATTTCTAAGGTGTTTTTGATTGTACTGAAGATAAACTAAATTTTCATAACATCAATTTATTCCTGTCCCTTGTATGGTGTCTTTTGAAGCTCTGATATAGGGCAACTTTTCATTCTGATTGTGATAGCTTGGTCTGAGACTTTCTATGTCCTCTGCTCATCAGCAGCTAATGAAAACAGTAGGTACCGAAATTCTCCACTATGCCATGGAAGACTGGTGCTAAAGCATAAGAGAAATCTCTTTTTTTATGCCAATAGGACCCAACCACATCTGTGGTTTAGCTTGCCATTTTTATGCTAATGTTCTTAACATAATTAATGGGAATAACATTCAGGTGATGTGTTCCAGTAAGAATGAACAAGTTAGGAAATTATCAAAATTTTCTTTTATTGGTTGCTAAATAGTCCCTAAGGTCTGTTCTCACTCAACTGTCCACCACTGTGTTTGCTGCCTTGACCTATCTCAAGGACCCTCATGGAACTCGCACTATGAATTTTTTAAAGGGTGATTTTAAAACAGAGGAGAACCTCTGGGACCCTGTTAAAGTGCGTGATCAGGATATGCTCTGATTGGGTAGTGGGCTACACACACACACACACACACACACACACACGCAATATAAATATATTTATATATACATATACATTCCATATAAATTTTAATATAAATAATTCTGTATTCATAATGGTAATGTTGAAGAAAGTGAGTGTATGGCATTTATTTTCATTTTTTTTTCCTTCAAATTTTTATTTAAATTCTTATTAATTAGCATGCAGTGCAATATTAGTTTCAGGAGTAGAATTCAGGGATTCATCACTTACGTACAACATCCAGTGCTCATCATAACAAGTGCCCTCCTTTATATCCATCACCCATCTAGCTCATTCCACCCACCCAGCTCCCTCCATCAACCCTCAGTTTGTTCTCTGTCATTAAGAATCACTTATGGGGGTGTCTGGGTGGCTCAGTGGGTTAAAGCCTCTGCCTTCAGCTCAGGTCCTATCCCAGCGTCCTGGGATCGAGCCCCACATCGGGCTCTCTGCTCAGCATGTAGCATGCTTCCTCCTCTCTCTCTACCTGCCTCTCTGCTTACTTGTGATCTCTGTCTGTCAAATAAATAAATAAAATCTTAAAAAAAAAGAGTCACTTATGGTTTGTTTCTCCTGCCTTTCTTTTTTTCCACTCCCACATGTTCATGTTTGTTTTTTTTTAAAGATTTTATTTATTTATTTGACAGAGAGAGATCACAAGCAGACAGAGAGGCAGGCAGAGAGGGAGATAGAGGGAAGCAGGCTCCCTGCTGAGCAGAGAGCCCAATGCGGGACTCGATCCCAGGACCCTGGGATCATGACCTGAGCCGACCGCAGAGGCTTAACCCACTGAGTCACCCAGGTGCCCCTGTTCATCTGTTTTGTTTTCTAAATTCCTCCTATAAGTGAAACCATATGGTACAATAAATATATATCTATACTATACTATATATATGCTATATATATACACTTACATATATACATATGTAGTTTGAACTTTATTTATATTATATATAATATTTATATATGTAGTTTGAGATAAATATAGAGTTTTCTATCTATATATATAAACTTGTCTCTGCAGGTTCGGGTCCATTTATCCAACTGCCTACTGGACATATCTATTTGATTATTCAGAGTGTTACAAACATACACAATCTTTCAATAAAACCAGTTTGTCATATCGTATATAAGGTACAAGGTACCAATGGATGGCCTTGAAATATAGTTCGTTGCCTAAGCTAGAACTTGAAAGCCACCTTTGACCCTTTCTTCTTCACCTCTGACTTTTAATAGTAAAATATTCCTTGTTTCTCTACTCTAGGAGCTCCCAAACTCATCCATTTCTCTTTGTCTCTGCTGCTTTTGCTTTGGTGGCTGTTACCTCTCACCGACTGAAGCCGGCTAAAGCACACTCAGTAGGTAGTCCTGCCTCCCGTTTTCTTGCCAGGCCTCTAGCACAGCGTCTTGCATTCTCAAACAGTAATTCATTTCAGAATTGCAAATGATCTCAGCTACAGCCCTCTCAGGGGTCTGCATTGTTTTGTTTCTCCCCTTTGACCTCTACTGCCCAGAGTGGTCTTGGTCACTTAAAAAAATAAATCAAAGGATAACACTATCTTTATTTAAAATTACTAAGTTGCTTTCCATTTGGACCAAATGACATGCTAACTCTTCCTTACTGGCGTTTCATCTTAACTCTTTTTTTTTTTTAATTTTTTATTTTTTATAAACATATATTTTTATCCCCAGGGGTACAGGTCTGTGAATCACCAGGTTTACACACTTCACAGCACTCACCAAAGTCATCTTAACTCTTGACTCGGCCTCCCTGGGCAGCCTCCTGTTAGACTCTCCTTCTTCATTTGCCGTACTCCGTATATGCTAGGATAATTTTATGTAAGCCATGCTCTTTCCAGCCTCAGTTCTTTTCCCTTTGTGTCTTCAAATTTGCCCAATGCCCTTGTCCTGGTGTTTTTGAATGTCTGGCTTGCTTTTGAACATTCACAGTCCAGGTTTTAGTAACACTGCCTCACAGGTCTTAGCTAAGCATCCTCCATGAATTAGTGACCTCCAACTCTGCTGTAGCTCCCTGTCCTGCTCATTTTCTTTACTGTATTTATCACCTTCTGAGTTTTTTGATCTGTTTAGTTTCAACCTGTATTTGTTTTTAACATGTTTGCTGCTTGTCTTCTGCAATTAGATGTAGACTCCCTAAGGGCAATGCCCAATCCTTCTCATTTTATGTCCCCTGGTGTATGAACTGTGTCTGGAACATGGTGATGATGGGTAACTTGTTGATTACTCACAAAAAACCAGGCCTAAACATGTTGTCCTTATGATCCTATGTAACTCACATGATGATGGCTAGAGTCAAGTACAAGTGCTAATCCCATGACTTTAGAATCAGATTCCGTTATATAAACGATACCTGCATTAGCTCCCAGTCCATTTCAGATGACTGGAAGAGATGTTACTACAAAGAAACTGGGAGAAATAAGCCTGAGCAATACGGAGGTTGGTTGCTACACTGACAGCACTAACAGTGCCTCACACTGGTAGAAAATAGAAGAAAAGGAATATGATTCATAACCTGGAAGGCCAGGTTTTCAGTGTGTCAGACAGCCTGGATCAGTTGTTGGGATCCTGCGTGATTTTGTGGTAAACTAATCTGGTACTTACTATCACTGATAAATGGTTGATTTCTAAAAACCTGTTCCATCTGTCTTTGCCTTTAGTTGATAACAAGTAGGCATCCTTATTCCCTTAGTAAGTTGGGCAATAGGCTTTATTGACAATATATTTTTAAAATTTCTCTATAACCAGCCAAGTATCTTTCTCTCATTTCTAGATGCAATGAATTATGCCCTGCTTGTGTATGTAAGCAGAAACTCACAGCCTCTTATTTCCAACTCAGTTTTATGACCCACCCTCAAAGGACATGCACTAAGCATTCTTTATCTGCCTCAATGTATGACTCATGCAGGGGTTGGAGGTTAATGCTATGGCTCAGGGTGAACAATCATGTGGTTTCCAGGGTACCTGTCTGCCTCTGAACATGGACAGTTTTCAGCTGTCCTCCACCATACCCATCTGACATTTGAGAAAAACAAGGCACAGGATGATTAATAGGCTTGTTCATGGCCATCTAACTAGTGAGTCACAAAGTCAGAATGTGATTCCAAATACTCTTTTGAGAGCCCATGCTCTTAGGCATGAATCTCTACTTTAATTCTGTAATATATAAGCAAGATCACATGTGTTCTATGTAATTGAAATAGTAAGTCTTCATTCATTACTCTTTTTTTTATTAAACCTCAAATTTTTCTTAAGAACGCCTTCATTTTAATTATTTTCAAGACTTATTAGTGGGTAGCATTCATTGAAATGCTAAACATTTTTAGGCTTGATAATGAAATGGCAAACCTCACATGTATTGAAGTATTAACTAGGAACAATTTTGGCAAGTTGTACACATGGGGCATACATATTCAGTGTGCTTCAACACATTTTATTTTTCATTCAAGAAATGACCGTGACTTCACTTAGCCCCATATACTTCACTGAGAGTTGGACTCAGTCAGCTAATAGCTTGGGCACAGGAACTGATAGATCAGAATTGCAATTGCCAGAGACAGATAAAACCAAGCAGAGAAAAGAATGTATAAAGTGGCCATCTCTTGAGAAATCAGCGGCAATTTTCCTTGGAAAAGTCAAGCTCCGTCAGTTTGAGGACAAGGATTAGAGAAGTTTCTTTAATTAGAAAGTTCAATGAACAAAGCAGGGAAAATCATTTTCCTTCAGCCTGATGATGCTCGGAAGGGTAAAGTATCAGGTTGTTAATTCAGCTCCTCTTAAATGTTGATACGGAGTCAAGGCTGTCACTCGTCTGACGGGTAGCTCCAACCACTCTATAGTGTGTGTGCCAGTCCTCTGTGCAGTGAGGAGACTTACGCATAAATCCTAATAGAGAGGGTGGATGGTAGATTGGTTCTTAAAGCAGTCACTAGCTAACAAATTATCATCCTGGATGAAAAATGAGGTCATGAAG
The DNA here is from genome assembly GCF_022355385.1 of Mustela nigripes. Taxonomy (NCBI): domain Eukaryota; kingdom Metazoa; phylum Chordata; class Mammalia; order Carnivora; family Mustelidae; genus Mustela; species Mustela nigripes. Next base: position 121,584,695 of record NC_081568.1, read on the forward strand.
ATTTCAATATGGCAAGAAAGAAGAAGGTGCTGTCTGTGCAGGAAAGATAGTGTGAACCCATCTGTGGTAATAGATTAATTGCCTTCATTAGCAAAGATGTATAACTTACACCAACCATCAATAAATGTTTCAGATTTACTCAAGAGTGATTACTCTGTTGATAAAAAAGATAAAACTTATTCCCAAACGAAAGTAAAAATAAATATATTTCCAAAATTTTCTGTAATCTGAAACATCGTTCTGTAATAAAGAATAATTATTCATCAGGTAAAGAAAAAAGGATGACAAAAGAAATGCCTTAAAAAACTGCATTACCTCTAGTGACTTTTTATAAAGCTCTACAGTAGTCTGGGAGGTATTTCTGCTCGAGGAAACTATCTTTATTGGCTGGAGTTTTTGCTTTGGTCTTTAAGATAATCAGACTCTTAAAAAATCATTTACTGAAGTTTTTTTCCTATCTTAGTTCATAGTATTTTCCCTCCTCTGTTCAAAGAGATGAGTCCTGCCTTTCATTCTTCCATCAGTGTATCATTATTATGTATGATGTGTAGTAAGGAAAAATACTTCAGAAAAACTTCAAAAAACTTAATTTTTTCTTAAATGATGCCACAGTAGGTGGTAGTGGATTTGGAAATTAATTAGAGAACAATATCCATATAGCCCATAGAACATTTTAGTTAATTTATAGAATTAAATATAGTGGGGAATGAGATAATTATTGATATATAATAACACTTAATCTAGAGCAGTCAGAGGGAGAAGGCTATCAGGACTCCAGGTTAAATAGAATTGAATTCTTCTATGCCTTTACTAATTGTGAACATTTTGTATCTCATAGACTTTTATTATTATAACCTAATTAAAGATATTTTGTAGTCAGAGAAAAAGAAGCCATCTTCACTAGCTGGAGTGTTAATGACAAGAGAATAAGAACAGGAAGTATCATCTTAAATCATAACATACAAAAGTTTCCATGATTGATTCATTCAGCGAAAAATATTGAGCTCCTAGTATGTTACAGGCAAGGCACTGATTTTGAGGCTAGATCAATGCACAAAAGAGACAAAACATTTCTTTTGTCATAGAATCTACATTCCAATTGGACAGGACAAAATTTAAGAAGTAAGTTATATAAAATATTTCAAAGCATTAAGTGTGGTGGGGAAAAATGAGCAGTATTGGGGAAACTGAGAATATGGTGGGAGGGAGTGGCAGTTTAAATGGGCTAGCCCTTGTGAATCTCTCTAATAAGATAGTGCTTGAATAAAGACTTGGTAGAGATGAGGAAGTATGTCACATGGGTATTTAAGGAATATCATTCCAAACAGAAGGAAGAAGCAATGCAAAGATCAGGAAGTGGGAGTTCTCTAGTCATGGCCATTGGACAATAAAACCACTCTGGGCAGACCAGAATTAATTAAGAAAAGAGTAGAATGAGATGAAATCTGGACCTTATATTTGTGTTATTTTACTCAGGAATAGATTTGGACATAAATACATATCGCATATTCATTGCTGGTTTTTAATTAGCTTAAACTGAAGTAAACATCTATCATATAAGATGACATTAAAGCAGGTCTTACTCATTCTGTTCTTGCTCTAAAAAAAGGAAAGGAAAAGGATATTAGGCTAATTTGCAATGAATGTCTCTGAATTTGCAGGGCTTGTTATTATGACACTGGGTTTCTTTTAAATCATTATGTTAATTATTTTTCAAAAACATTGCTTTAATAATTTGATTTAAAAATTTTTAGAGTATCATCTCACCATTTCTTCTCTGTTGTTTTGAAAATTACATTTCTCTGTCAGAAATGCCAAAAAGATCCTCCTTATCCTGAAACGCTCTTTGTTCCTATCCCACTGTCTCAGAGGGTCTAAAATTATCAGTGTCTGTCTGTATTTTGTGTTAAAGCATTGAAGCCTCCTATGATATGCATGTATTTTCTGGAAATGGTAAGACATTGAGTAAGCATTAGTGTAATAGCTTGAATTCATCAGAGAGCAACATTTTACATTATAAAGCACTTTGCATCACTTTAAAGCATTTTCATGTAATTAAATTAATTCATTCCTTTAGGGTATTATTATACCTATTTTGCAGATCAAGAAAGTAAAGCTTATAGAAATTAGTGACATGAACTTAATCCCATTAGTTAGTAAATAGGAAAGCCCAACTTAAACTTCAGATATTCTGGTTCCAAGTGAACGTCTTTGTTTTACAAAATGTAATGGGAGTAAAAAAGTAATTCACAAGGAGTCCCTCACTGCCTAAATTTCAGATTCCTATGGAGGCAGGTTGTATCCTCTCTGAGCACAAATATTTAAATTAAGTCTTGCCTGTTAATCTTTATGAGAATACCCTGACTGTTGTTTGTTTACTGGTATCCGTAATCATTTGTTTATTCATTTTGGTCAGTCTTTCTAACTAGAATACAAATACTGTGAGGTCAGAGACTGTGATATCTTATTTACCACACTAGTGTTATTTTGACTCAGCACAATGCCAGCTATCTAGCTGGCACTCAAATGACTGTTGAGTGACTGTTGCATGAGATGGTAACTGGGACATATTGACTACAAATGTATTAGACTGTGACTTAGGGCTTGTTATTAGAGGGTTGGGACTTTCAGCCCTACCTCTGAACCTCCATGGGGCTGGAGGTTGAAATCATCCCCAGTGGCCAATGGTTTAATTGACCATGCCTATGTAATGAAGCTTTCATAAAAATTCCTGACTTTGGAGACCTTTTGGGTTGGTGAACATGCAGAGGTGTTGGGAGGATGCCAAGACTTTGAGTGGGTATGGAAGCTCCACTCCCCTCCCCACACCCCATGTCCTGTGCATCTCTTCTGTGTAGCTGTTCCTGAGTGGGGTCATGTTACAATAAACCAGTGATCTAGAAAATAAAGTTTTCCTGAGTTTGGGATGAACCCAATGAGGGGCGTCACAGGAGTCATAGTTGGTCAGTTAGAAGTCCAGGTGACAACCTGGACATAGGGTTGGCGTGTGAGTTTTTGAATTTGGGGGGAACCAGTTTTATGGAAATGAGCACTCACTGATTGGGGTCTGCACAAACTCCAGGTAATTATATCAGAATTGAATTGTAGGATACCCAGCGGGTATTGGAGATCTGGTGGTTTGACAGACCCCACACATGAGGTGATCAGAAGTGAAATACTGAGAGCAGGTTGAGGGGAGATGCAGGAGAGTTTATTCTTTTCATGATTAAATAAGGTTGCATATTTAAACTGCCTAGCATAATTTTGGGTCCATGGCAGGAATCCAGTAAAAGATAGAGAGGCCTCCTTTTTCTTTTCTTTTCCTATTAATAGCCAATTCCAGAATGTTTTCTTTAAACACAAAAATAGAGCTGAATAATTACCCAGAATCGAGCCCACAGTAATGACAGTACGTGGTGTTATGAAGGCCAATATTTCAGAATAGGATGAAATAATTTAACATATATGGTGTAATTCACCACAGTGACTGAATCCACCATTAATTAGTATCAATTTTTATTGAATCTCTCCAACTATTTTTCATTTCAGTTAAGAATGGGCATTTTAAGGGTGTCTGGGTGGCTTAGTCGGTTGAGCACCTACCTCTTGGTTTCCGCTCAGGTCATGGTCTCGGGTCATGGGATCAAGCCCCACAAGCGGCTCCATGCCCGGTGGAGAGTCTGCTTGGGATTCTCTCTCTCTCTCTCACCCTTCCCTCTGCTCCTCCACTATTCATGCTCATGCATGCACACTCCCTCTCTCTTGGATAAATAAATAAATCTTTAAAAAAAAGAAAGAGAGAGAGAGAATGTACATTTTAGTATACAATTAGAGAATATGTTTGAGACTTTTCCTGATGAGTGTTAGGACTTTTACAGAAATGGTCTATAAACTAAAAATTTGGAAATATTTTGAATTTGAGTCTCTGAAGAAATGAAATTCAAATTTTTTCAAAGTTTGAATACTGTATCCCCCAAATGCCAAATCTTTCTTCCTTATTCTTTGCAGTATTAAAAGATATTATTAAAAGCTGTTTTAAATAAAAGATATTTTGGAAACAACATTAACTCTTTCAGGTGATGAGTATTTTTTTAATCAGTTATTGATCTTGTTTTTTTAATTTGCAGAACAATTATATAATGATGCCCAAGAGTTGATGTATCTTTCAAAAGTCTTTCATAAACTCCTGTGGAATAAAAAGAACTACAGATCAATAAAGTTTAGTTAATTCTTCCATATTAAAAATAAAATCATATCGATGACGTTGTTGATGAACAGTACAAGCCACAGTTTATGATGACAGAGTAGGTTACTTACAGACTTTTTGCCCTACAGTAGTGAACTGTATCGAGTCGTGACCACGTGTATAGCCATGGAGTAATGGAGCCATCTTATTAGAGTATGGTATAGAAGTTAAAAGACAAAAGTCTTGAATTTGTCATCAGGAATTTTAGAAAATAAATCAAGGGGCACCTGGGTAGCTCAGTGGGTTAAAGCCTTTGCCTTCGGCTCAGGTCATGATCCCAGGACCCTGGGATCGAGCCCCACATTAAGCTCTCTGCTCAGCAGGGAGCCTGCTTCCTCCTCTCTCTCTCTCTGACTGCCTCTCTGCCTACTTGTGATCTCTGTCTGTCAAATAAATAAAATCTTTTAAAAAAATTAAAAAAAAATAAATCAAGATAAAATATACTATTGCTCAGTAAGCAATGCTTATCAAAAACCATAAGGAAGAGAATGAGCTGAATAATGTGGATCTCTGGAAACGGAGTGTTCTTAACAGAGGGTTAAGCAAATGTACAGTCCCTGAAGCAGAAGCCAGCTTGGGTTGTCTGTAATTGAGAAAGAAGAGGGAGCCACTGTGCCGGACACAGAATGATGAAAGGGGGTGGGGTGGGTGGTAAGAACGGACAAGGACACCTATGCTTCCTCTTTCAGTTTCTTCCTCCTTCATGAGCAGATTTGGCCTTCTCTGACCACAAATATTTAAATTAAACTTTGTCTGTTAATCTTTATCACAGTACCCTGACTATTCCTTATTCATTAGTGTCAGCGATAACTTGTTTGTTTTGGTCCATCTCTTTAACTAGAATCCAAGTCATCTTGACCGCACCTGTGTTACCTGGAGCACAGGTGCCTCGGTGGCACTCAAATGGCTGTCAGCTGAACCAGTGACTGTTCGGTGAGGTGGTCAGTGGGACTTGTTGACTTGCTAAAAACGTACCAAGCGGTGACTGGGGATTTGTGAGCTTTTTAGTGTGCACCTTGTATTTCAGTAAAAAATGATCTCTCCAAGGTGAGGAATAAAAATATACACAATCAAAATTTAATAAGCTTGGGGATGAAAACAGAAAGAATAGAACCAGAAACAAATGGTGAACTGGGCAGACCGGAATGCAGCCATCTGTAGCTGTTTGGGTAGCTTTCTACCCACCATCCCTATGATGACTGCAGTACCTAGGAACGTCCCATTCTCCCTGCATCCTTTTTCTTGCCTCTGAACAATGGAAATCCTACTCTTGCTCCTGGTCCCAGGGAATCAGGGGACAAGTTTCAACCTACACGGAAAAACTATTTCTTAGAAAGTTTTTTTTTTTTCTTCCAAGAAAGCAGATGTAATTTTAATTGGGATACCTAGCACTGCTGTACTTATGTTTTCAATTAAATCCCCTTTAAGTAACATATGGGGAACTAATATCATTTAATTCACTGGAAACAGTAAAATCAAAAGACATAATCCCAGTCCAACTATTGCATGTAATAAATGTCTAAAATAAGTAATTTAAAAATAAGGTCTTTTTATTAATTCATTGAATGTTAAATATTAGAACAGAAATGAGTCTTCTGATACCAACCGAAGCTACATACACATTCTGGATACCCATTTGTTCCCTCTTGCTTGTGTTTATCCATACACAGCAGGTTTTCATAAATTAATGATATACAAGATACAGAAAAACTTTGTTCCTTCAAAAGAAAGGAACAATTAGGTTGCCCAGCTGAAGAATTCTGAGAGGTACACTGAAGTTTGGTTCATGCATACACAAGTTACATAAACTTCTTTATCACATATACTGCCATTTACTTGATTAAACTTCGAGTTCTAATCAATAACAATAATTTGAAAATTTATAATTCAATATTAAAATTCTTCTTCACATTGGATAGTCAGTGGTTTAAAAACATTTTCAATAGCTCCTCCCGCTTCCCAATTAGGTTTTTATTAGTCCAGAAACCATTGCTGAAATATTTGGACTCTCCTTTAGAAGTATAGGAAATCCAGTGGCTTGTGACTCCTGGGAAATAAATAAAGCAGTTCTTTCCCCTTCACCCCACTCTCCAGTGGTCTGCCACCAAGTATCTCTAGAATTGGATAACCTTAATGGGATAGCCAGAGGTAGATAAATACATCACCATCTTTTTTCTTCTTGACCCCACTAATTAAAAAAGAAGAAGAAGAAGAAGAAGGAAAAAAAAGATAAAAGCTGATTATCTGGGAGAAAATGTATACATTTTTTATGTATTCAGTGTTGGCTGATTTCTTGGACCAGGTTATTGCCTGATACACTTCTTATAATGGCGTGAGGGGGAGGGGAGGGAAATACAGAACTTACATTAACCTGTTTATTTCTTTGTTTATGTGTGAGACAATAACTTTTGTTCCAATGGCTGAGCTTTTATCATGTACAGTTTAAGTACCTGGTACCATTTGTTGATTAATTTGTAAAACAGACTTATCCTTTGTACAGATCTTCTCAATCATTAAAGGTTTAATTGACTTGGTATTTGGCAAATGGACCAGGATTCTAAGTCACAGCCTGAACCTGAAGGATGGAATGGTCTTTCTAGCCAACTGGCACATTGCCCTATGACTATAAAACATAAGCAAGTGGCAAGAACCTTAGGTATAATTTTGAGACTTCACAAAAGAATCTTCCTAATAAAATTATATTTTCTGCATTTAAAGGTATTACTGGGAATATTTTGTATCTGCTTTGGTACTATGGTATGACAGTCATTTAATGGTTTCTCTAAAATACTCTGACTCTAAAATGTACAATTAAGGTAGACTATACAAAGGTGTGTGTCCTCTAACTGCATGTATTCCTTTATTCACGTATTCTTTCATCTGATATTTATTTAGTATTGACTTGTGCTGTGTGGATAAACTCATGGATGTCTAGAACCATCTCTTTTTTTTTTTTATCGCTGCATTTCCAAAGCCTGGTTGCTGACTCTAGAGATGGTTCTAGATCTCTGTGAGTTTATCCATGAGTTTAGTTGGAAGAAACATCAATGCAAAGTGCAGGTCATAGGGCTATAAAAGCAGCCCATAAAAGACCAAATTTTATTTAATTCATAGGAAATATAGATGTTAGAGATTTATAACTTCAGCAAAAATTCAAGCTAATATAATTTTAATGTAGCGCATTTTTTATATAAAAATATCTTCTGTATTCCTTTTACTGTAAGTCTGATAGTCCTCCTCCAAAATAAGACACATTAACAGGTTTCAATGAAAACATGTTTGAAACACTTTAGGAGACCAAATGTGTGAATATCTTTTATGCTGTGGAAGTTCTGTGCTTGTTTGATTATAATAGTAAGAAAATAATTTTATTTAGATTTTTTTCCTGCCTCTATAGAAAGATTTGTTTCTGAAAAAGTATAATCTGGAGGAGAATAGAAGGAGAGCAGGCCATTTCTTGACATCCGTATCAGCTGACACTGTGGCTGGTATGCTACTGCCCCTAACCAAGATAAGGAGTGCTGCCCTAAACCCATATGCATGCTAGAAGGTGAGGCAGCATGAGAGTTTTCCTAATCTTCTATCTCCGTATTTTTATGTATGAAGTAGGTGTTTGTAACCTTTGTATTGATAGGATTTTATTGCCCCTTTTACAGAAAAACAAACCTTACCTTGTTTAATTCACCAATATAGTCAAATTAAAAATGTGCGCAGTAGGAATAAATGGGGAACTGAACTGTCAGCATTCTATAAAAATGTAGTTTTACTGACTTTAGTTCTGTAAAGAAACTGTTTCACATCTTTTAATCTATAAAATCTCCCTTTAAGAGACATTTTTATATAAAACTGGGAAGTCAGCAGATCCCTAACCTCATACCCATTTTCTACAAATCTCCTCAACCTCAGGCATGTAATCCCTGCACAAATACTAAACTTCACAAGTTAAGGACATAATCAAAGTTTTGTTGTCAAAACGTTCATTGTTGTTGTCAGAGAACTCATTACCCCTGAAGGCTATGATAAGAAGCTAAAAGAAACAGGATCCTGGAACCAAGAAACATGTTAAGATGGGCTGCACAATGAGTCTGGTTAATTGAGCATTGGAATTGGAATCGGAATACATCCATGGCAGAGGGCAGAAGTTACACAGCTAACATTCATTAGAAAGGACTTGTTTTCTCCCCATGCTTTGTTCAAAGGATTTTCCTCTACCAGTAGTTTCATTGTTTAGATGCCACAGAAACTTAGTACTCAGTTTTCTACTCAAACTCCAGCCATAGTCCTGCCATTTCAGGGATACTGTGTGGGAAAGTGTCCCAGTTTTATGCCACTCCTGGAACACTATAAACTTGCCTACTCCTCCCGTGAATGAACACAGCTACCAAAACCACCACCCTCATCACCTAGAAGTATCAGTGTCCATCATCTTTTTTTGAAGTCTCAGTCCTTCCAAAGCAAAGGCTGATAAATACCATGATTATCAGGGAAGCTCTATTCCTATTTGGAGTATTTCTTACTGAGACAGAAAGAAGGTCACCTTTTTGTCTTCTTTACCAAAGGGACACCAGAACCTACAAATAAATAAGGCATAGACAAATATATGTCTGAATCATCTTCCTATAAACTAATGTCATTGTTGTGTGTGTTTGTGTGTGTGTGTGTGTGTGTGTGTGTGTGTGTTAGTATGTATTCTCTGAATATTATAGTCAAAGCATCTAGACATGTTGATATACTATACTTCTATTTGTGATATCAAATGACTCCTCCCTAAATCCCCGGGCATAAACCCAAGGGTCCTTTGACTCACAGATTCTCTCACTGCTATGCTATGAGCAAGACCCATGCTACCAGGACCCAGAAACCAGGGCAAATTCTCAGGACAACCTGTCTTTGAAGAGTAGATCTCATTCTTCATAATGGCTGGTTAATGTGCTTCTTCAAAGGCCTTGGCAAGTCACATGATAGCAAGATATATATTCTGTAATTCTGGAAAAACTACTTGAGTTCTCAGTACTTTTAGCTAGTTTCTTGCCCAGGTATCATGAGAATGAGCATATAGGCCATTCACTAAGAAATTTTGATGAACCTGAGAATTAGTAAACTTTATTATCCTGTCCAAGACTATATGTAATAGAGAACAGAAGCTTTTTCTAGAGGCAAAGCTAAGATGTACATTGCTGGGTAACATGAAGAACCCTATAAAAAAAAAGTAAGAGCCTTTTTCAGGTAATCATGAAATGTTCAAAGTCTAGGAATTCCATCTTGTTTTGAGTGGTGGCCAACCTTTGACTTTTACTGCAGTTCTAGAAACTTAGACCCCTGTCTTAATACATCATATATGAACCCTCATCTTGTTTCTGTGCTTTCCTGGGATGGTAAGACAGGATTTTCTTTTGTTCGTGGACTTTGTTTCTTCATGGAGACTAAAGTACAATCTTGGCATTTCATTTCATGTGATTGGATTAATGTTAGACCTTCCTGATTTTATTTTTGTTTTGTTTTCCTTTAGTTTTGGTTTGGTTTGGTTTCCTACACTAGCTGACAGATTTTTGTTGGTAACGATCTATACTGTGATGGATTTGCTGCCCTACATGGGAAGTTTATCTCTGTTCTCAATTTTCCCTGGTCTAGCCTGTTGTATTAACAGCCAGGTGCTATTTCTGGTGATATGGAAGAAACAGAAGACTGATGTTTTCCATTGGCAGGAGCCTCAATCTGAAGACTAGATTCTTTTGACTAGAGGATAGGAAAAAAGAAGGGAGCTAGTGCAGGGCCACCGAAGTGCTCTGCCCAGTAACATTTTAAATGACAGCCCATTATTTAAATCTGGAATCTAACTTTAAAATATATGTTCTTTAATCTATTTGGCTATTGTCATATGTATTTTCACCTTATGAAGAAAGTTAGTAAAAATGCTTATGGTCACAAGTGAATTTGAATTATAAAGCCCTGTATAAATATTTTATATTTACTAAAATAGAACAATGAATCCAATTTCCATTTATAATATTTCAAGATATTTATCTTCCACAATATTAAGATTCTTGAGAAATTGTTACTTCATTATGATACTAGAAGTATGCACAACAAGAGGCTTTTAGCCCCTTATGAATTCAAATCTGATATTGTGGTTTGAAATTTTATTTTATTTTATTTTATTATTTATTTTATGAGATAGAGAGTGTAGGTAGGGATGGGAGAAGGAGAATCACACTCCTCACTGATCAGGAAGCCCAAAGCAGGGCTTGATCCCAGGACGCCAAGATCATGACCTGACCTAAGTTGAAGGCAGATGCTTAACCAACCGAGTCAGCGAGGCACCCCTTCGTGGTTTCGAATTTTATACTTGGATTTCAGAAAACCCAAATGAGGATCTTGGGATTCAGAATATTTTCATAGCTGAACAACAATGTTAAGAAGATGTGGGGCACCTGGGTGGCTCAGTGGGTTAAAGTCTCTGCCTTTGGTTCAGGTCATGATCCCAGGGTCCTGGGATCAAGCCCTGCATCCAGCTCTCTGCTCGGCAGGGAGCCTGCTTCCTCCTCTCTCTCTCTGCCTGGCTCTCTGCCTACTTGTGATCTCTGTCTGTCAAATAAAGTATTAAGAAGAAAAAAGAACATGTGATTATTTCTTCAAATCACTATAACCAAGAAATGATGTTGAAATTCTCTTTCCATACTCACAGAGCCTCAGTTCTATCCATGATAACTTAATTCCAGCACACATGAGTGTAAGGATGCACTAAAACACTCTGACTCGATTTTAAAAATAACTATAAAATTTTACAAACTGAATACCTTCATTTAAATAGTACCCAGATTTAGAAACAGCATAATACCAGCAGCTTGGCTCTCCCTCTTCTCTTGCTACATTCTTGACACTACCACTTCCCCCCAACGCCTGGAAGAGGAACCAGTATCCAGATTTCTTATAATTTAGGTTAGTCTTACTTGTCTTGAAACCTCATATAAATGAAAACGTAGGGTATACACCTTTTTTCTTCTGCATTTGTTCTCTCAACATTAAGCTTACGAGAACCACACACAATGTAGTATCTGTAGAATATTCGTTTGCATTTATATTTCTGTCAGGTAGATACCTGTGAGTAACAGTGTTGCGTCACAAGCATGTATCTGTTTAGTTTTAACAGATACTGACACGTTTCTAAAGTGACTATCACAATTTTCAGTCCCAAGGATAGTTTATAAAATGTCTGTTGCTCCATATCTCCATCAATGCTGTATTTTTCTCTTTTTCATGTTAACAGTTCTGAAGATTATTTAGTGATATCAAATTGTGGTTTTAATATGTGTTTCTTTGATGTCTCAGTTGCTCATTTTTTTTATTAAAGATTTTTGTTTATTTGAGAGAAAGAGTGAGCATATGAGAGAGAGAAAAAGAGAGAGCATGAGCAAGGGGAGAGGCGGAGGGAGAAGTAGACTCCCTGCTGAGCAGGGACCCTGATGTAGAGCTCAATCCCAGAACCCCAGGATCATGACTGCAAAGGCAGTCACTCAACCGACTGAGCCACCTGGGCATCCCTCAGTTGCTCATTTTGTTTATCGAAAACTTGCATATTCTTTTTTGTTAAGTGTTCCACTTTTTGGCCAATCTTTGTTTTAAAAATACACATTGGACACGAATTCTCAGATACGTGTGTGGCAGATACCTTCTCTCACTAGGTTGGTTGCCTCTTTATTAATGTCATCTTTTAATAAGTGAAAGTCCATAGTTGTAATATATTCCAACATATTTATTTTATGGTTATTAGTATTTTGTGCCTCATTTAAGAAAACCTTGCCTGGTTCAAGGTATTTTACCTTTATTTTCTTCAAAAAGCTTTATTCTTTTGCCTGTCCCACATTTAGATCTTCAATTCATCTGGGATTGATTTCTTATACCTTGTATAAGCAGGGGTCAAAATCCAATTTGTTTTCTTTATCGATATCTAACTTACCTAGCACCACTTATTGAAAATACTGTCCTTTCCCCACCGACACTCTGACTTAACTTTACCTTACCTCTGAATTTCTTCTTGGCAGGAACGCTTTCCATGCTACACTCATGTTCTTTTCTCACCACCCACCTTCCTTTCATTATAAATACATGTAGCTTAAAACCAGTTATTTCCAGTTTAAAGAAAAAGATAGACACACACAATTTTATGTCAAAGCTATATATTTTTTTTAATGGAACTTCATTGTCAGAGAGGACAGAACACTGTATTATAAACACCATGATTAGAAAACAGTTGGCTCCACAAGTCCTAGTATGCGCAGGTCTAGAATTGCTGGGATGAAAGTGGTGAAGAGGCCATAGCTTCTGACCCACTTTCTTTGCATGCTTCCCTGTTCTGTGAAGTCCGGAAGTGGAGAAATTGCCATCTTTTTTCCAATTCCCTTGAGAACCTGGGTTCTGTATGTTGATAAGCAGTGCTCATACGAGACTTGAAAGATTGAAAATATAGTAGAGGGAGAAGTTCCAGTAGCTTTAACTGTCTCTTTTCCCAGGTTCCATTGTGGAGACCCTCACAGTTCTTGAGAACCTGGGTTTTGTATGTTGATAAGCAGTGCTCATACAAGACTTGAAAGATTGAAAATATAGTAGAGGGAGATGTTCCTGTAGCTTTAACTGTCTCTTTTCCCAGGTTCCATTGTGGAGACCCTCACAGTTTGTGCGGTGGGGCTTAGAATCCTGTCTTATTTTGAGGTATTGAAAAATAGTTGCATCTTCTTTCTGATTCCTTGACCAAAGCTCTGTCAGGTGTCTGTAGATTGAAGTCTTGTTTTTCATCTTTCTGTGTGTGTTAGAAGTTAATCGTTTTTTCAGTTAACCTTATCTATAGCTCATTCTGGGAGCTTTGCCTAGAGATCTAGACTAGAGCATACCTTTTCAATATTTCTTTTTTTTTCTTTTTTTTTTTTTTAACACTTGCGTAAAGTGTCACACTTCCTGGAGGAAACTCATATTTTTCTCTTTTAACTAGACAACTAGAACACTGTATTTCCTGCAATCATGCCCTTTTGAATAAAGAGACTACAGAATTTTACTGAAGGCTGAAGTACTTAAGGTAAAGAGGGCAAATGCAAGTTGGTACAACTGGCTAAAAAAATAGAATTCTGACTTGCAGAGGCAAGGTTACCATCATGGCCATAAGAGAAGACTAAAGAAATGATACCGCTAGAGAGAAATAGGCTCATTAAATAGTCACATGGTATAATTTAATAAAGACCTTTAAAGAAGAGAAAGCATGCTTCAGATTATTAATTGTCAATTTCAGTCACGTATTTACTAATTATTTTTCCTTACGTGTCATTAACCAAGACAAGATAAGTTCATAATAATACAACTCTGGACTCCACCTTTGCTGCACGATGCAATTTGACTGGTCCAAACTTCCAACTTTATTTTAGATCTTCCTCAGTTTACAGTGGGATTAGGTCTCAAAAAGTCCATTGTAAGTTGAAAATGTCGTAAGTTGCAGATGCATTTAATACATCTAAACTACACAAAGTCGTAGGTTAGCCTAGCCATCCTTAAATGTGCTCAGAAAACTATTTTCTATTTTCAACATTTTGAGGAACCTCCATGCTGTTTTCCAGAGAGGTTGCACCAGCTTGCATTCCCAACTGCCCTATGACCCAGCAATTGCACTATTGGGTATTTACCCTAAAGATACAAACATAGTGATCCAAAGGGGCACGTGTACTCGAATGTTTATAGCAGCAATGTCCACAATAGCCAAACTATGGAAAGAACCTAGATGTCCATCAACAGATGAATGGATCAAGAAGATGTGGTATATATACACAATGGAATACTATGCAGCCATCAAAAGAAATGAAATCTTGCCATTTGCGACAACATGGATGGAACTAGAGCGTATCATGCTTAGCGAAATAAGTCAAGCGGAGAAAGACAACTATCATATGATCTCCCTGATATGAGGAAGTGGTGATGCAACATGGGGGCTTAAGTGGGTATGAGAAGAATCAATGAAAGAAGATGGGATTGGGAGGGAGACAAACCATAAGTGACTCTTAACCTCACAAAACAAACTGAGGGTTGCTGGGGGGAGGGGTTTTGGGAGAAGGGGGTGGTATTATGGACATTGGGGAGGGTATGTGTTTTGGTGAGTGCTGTGAAGTGTGTAAACCTGGTGATTCACAGACCTGTACCCCTGGGGATAAAAATATATGTTTATAAAAAATAAAAAATTATATTAAAAAAAATGTGCTCAGAAAACTAATATTAGCCTACCCCTGAGAAAAATTATCTAGCACAAAGCCTGTTTTATAACAAGGTGTTGACTATCTCATGTACTTCATTGAACACAATATGGAAGTGAAAACCAGAAGGGTTGTATAGGTACAGAACAGTTGTCAGGGTATCAGTGGTTTACCCTGGTGATGGCTCACTGATGAGGAAGTGAGCCGCGGCTGCTGCCCTACATCCCAAGAGTATATCTCACTGAACATCGGGAGCCCTGGGAATAATCAAAGTTCAAAATATGAAGTACAGTTTCTATTGAATGTGTATCACTTTTGTGCCATCATAAAGTGGAAAACCCCCATAATGAATTAGGTACTGTCTGTATTTGCAATAGAGATGTTTACCCAGAGGAAATGAAAAGAAGTAATTGATTCCTTTTCCTCTGTTATTATTTATAACCTGCCTAAATCCGTAAAGGAGCTGAGGTAAATTATATAATAAATCATTAAATAATACTAAAATATGATTTATATAAAAATCAAAGACAATATTTGTGCCAAAATATAAGCACGAGGCTAGAAACAGAAGCTGAGTACAATTTGACTTTAAACTTCCTTTAAACTGAGATAAAATAACCATTTTTCTTATATATTACCTAAGAAAAAATGAATTTCCAGTCTATCAGAATAAACAAAGATTTTCTAAATATAAACTGTAAGAAATATCTAGAGGAAAAGCTGAGAAAACCATTAAAAATATAATAAAAATTAAAATTGTAATACAATTTATAAAGTAATAAAAAAGCTTAAACACAGTCTCGTATTTGAAAAAGATTAATGATAGACACACTAATGAATCAAAATATATTAAATGGTATTTTGATTTCCCAATTATATTCAATATTAATCTTTTAAAAAATAAAATGGACACTAAACTACTAAGCATGTTTTTATATAGAGTTATATTAATTCCAGAAACTTAATAAAATATGATTTATTGCATTTTCTATAAAAAATATTGCTCTACTGACACCAATGATTTATGTGAAAATAAATTTATATTTGAAAATACAAAATAGAGGCAAAGTTGAAAATAAATAAAAACAAAATCTTTATTAGCTTTTAATTTTGATTTGCTTAGCTTTCCTTCAAGTCATTCTTACCAAGAACCTATTTTGTTTTGGGGACTACAGGAAATTCTAGTACTGTAAAAGGCATTCAGGTCCTCACACTTACATGATTCAGTTCTTATTCACATGCTCTGATTACTTTTTTTTAACATGGATGAAGCAGAACAAATTAAACAGGGTTCTAACATTTCTATTTCCCTTTTTGGACATCATCATCATCATCATTTTTTTAAGCTTCCAAAAGCCATTTTAGTTCTGTATCCTAGGGTTGTTTTTTTCCCCTCCCCATCCCCCAGGATTTTTGCTCTGTATGCTGGGCTTCTTACCATTAAAGCTTTATTGTAAGAGATTGCTTCCATATCGCTAAACTCTCACGTATCACATTTATGGGTTGCACCCTCAGATTCCAGGCTGAGGGACAAACTTTGTTTCTGCCAGCCCATCCATGCTGTCTTGCTTGCAGCTTTTTTTTTTTTTTTTTTTGGCTTGCAGCTTCTTTGATGCACACATTCTCTTTTTTACTGGGGAGCCAAGCTGATTGGGATTTAACCCCAATTATTTGCTGGATTAAAAATAAAAGATTATTTTATAAGGTGTCTATCTCTGTTGAGGATTCTGTGTTGTGTTTGGGCAGGGGGGGGGTGATCATCCTCTAACACCAGAAGGTGAAGGGCCACCTCTGTAAACCCAGTGGGTTCAGAGGAATCGAGGATTTCAAGTTTCAGAACTCTACTTAACCGGATTTCTTTATCTCCACATGTGGGTCCACTTCTTCCCTATTATGGTATTGACCTTGGTTTAGAAGATCTCCTGGGACTGAGAATTCAAGATTTTCTGTAGTCCCTTAATTATAGTTAAGCCCTAAACCTAGTCCTCTGCTCTGTGTTTCAGATACAAATGATCAGGAGTTCTATAAATGTTGCCAAGGAGACACTGTCTTTCATTTTGTGCCTTGAATTGATGATTAATCCTTCCAATCCTGTCATTACCTATCTTCTACAAATCAGTGGAAGTCAGCAGCACTTAATTTCATGGCATTTATGATGAACTATCCTGTCATACTTCTCTAGAGGCAAATATATAGTATCAGCCGCGTTGTCCCTTTCCACCAATATCCTATTCCATTTAACCATTGATGGAATATTTGACAATTGCATCGTTATAACATGCCAGAGGCTATCCATACTCCACTTACTACCAGTTATGGCTGCTCAGTGCCAGATACCTGGTAAGTGATCCGTTTCTCAAATTCTACATTAGAGTATGCTTCCTCGAACTACCCTTGGTAATGGCTGTCTTAAATCATGTTTCCTGGAAATAAAACTCTGAGACAGAGAGTTGTACCAGAAGATTTGTGCAAGAATGGTCCTGGGGGACACAACTGTAAGAAAGAAAAAAATCAGGGAAAAAAATCTTTGTCACAGTGTTATGGGAATTGAGGCCTCAAACAGTTCGGTGTGGACCTCTGGAGCTAAACGGTCTTTCAGAATTGTCCTGGGGGCGCCTGGGTGGCTCAGTGGGTCATGATCCCAGGGTCATGGGATCGAGCCCCATGTCGGGCTCTCTGCTCACCGGGGGGCCTGCTCCCCCCCACCCGCCTGCCTCTCTGTCTACTTGTGACCTCTCTCTCTGTCAAATTAATAAATAAAATCTTAAAAAAAAGAAAAAAAGAATTGTCCTGAATTGAGACAAGAGAGTTAGAACTCGTATTCATGTATCAGCCCGTCTGAAACCAGTGCAAGGCAATAAATTTATATGAGGATGTTTCTGGTGGTAATTTTCAGTGAAGGGCACACGATATGAACCTTCAGCTGCCCAACATTCCTAGCAGCTGGGGGATAATGCATTGACCCTAGAGAGAAAGAATGCAGAGGTATCTAGGCAGACCATTCTAGTATTAATTTTAACACCTCCCCCCAAGAAAAGTATATAAAACAAGTTACTGTCCCCTGGATATTATAATGTATTGGAAAGAGGCAGCTGACATTTTTGAAACAATGAAAAGGATGTTTGCGTGTTTAATTACGTTGTGAGGGATTTGTTGGTAAGTCCTGTTAACCTACACATGTGGAACCAATTGTGAGAGATTGTTGAAAGGAAACACAGGCCAAAATTGTTCACTGGATTTTATATTTTCCTCCTGCATGTACTCATAAATTTGGAACTCCGATCCTTTGTGCTCTCTTGGAGTTACTAGTAATTAGGCTTCCAACATTGTCTCAAGGTCTTTATGTATCTGTTCTTATGAATAAATAATAGCTTTTGACTGTGAGACAAGTGAGGATGTGGCTTCGGTCAGGTTCTTGAAGCCTTTTGGGCATAGCAGGTTTTGGGTCTGCGAGCCTGGACTCCTGTCACTCGTGTTTCTTTCACAGCTTTCTGCCCTCAAAAAGGTGTGTTTTACTCACTGCTGCCTTCTTTACCCACCAAATCCTTGAGAGAGCATTGGCAAATATCATACATCACCCAACCCATCATTAAGTGTTCCAAGTTGTACACTGGCTGCCTGTAGCCTTCCCACACAGATAATCACATCTTGCTCTGCTTCCATAGTACTTGAAGCATATCCATTTTATCTGCCTGCATTGAAATGATTTGTTTTCCTCTCTGATGTCACTTGTTTCTGTCTTCTGTGCAGTGTGCATCCCACAGAAGCCTGGCTGCATTTTATTCATTTTTTTCCCCACTGGGTCCTCAAATGCTTATTATTCTGAAAGGCACTAGAGGATACTCAGATACTTAAGACAAACCACTGCTCTCAGTGAAATTACAATCTGCTAAGGGAAAGCAAAGCAAATAAATTACAGTGTAGCATGATAATGTTCTTACAGCTGTGTCTTTATATGTAAGCCCTGAGTCTGATACATTTTGACAATTTTGTGATCCCTGGGCACAGCACCTTTAGTTTCAGCTTTGCTTTTGCTCATGCAATTCTTTCTGCCTGAATTGTGGTTCCTTCGTATAACTAAATGCTGTTCTTTCTTCAAGACCAATTGAAGTAAGTGATCCTATTTTGAGAAGTTCTCAAGAGATGCAGCCTAATATATTTAAGTTTTGCCTATGTGAACTTCCTCCATAATTTCACAGAAAAAAAAAAATCAAGCTTTGTTATGGTGCTTCTGAACTAATACTATTATTTGGTAATAGATGCTATTATTTACTAATAATTACTATTTATTGACCATCTACTATGTGTTGGTTCCTACCCTACATATTTTGCATGTGTTTTTGCACTAACTTCCCATGGAGTCTTAGGAAGTAGATATTGTTTTCATTTTATTGAAAGTAATAGAATAATCGTTGTGACTCAAAGGCAGTTTGTTGGTGCCTCAGAATGATTAACTGTTATTTAACCACAAAGTCATTGTTTGTTTTCTTCTTGATAAGAACTGAAAATCTCAACAACATTTCCTACGGAGGTTAGTGAAATAGTGTATCTAAGACTTCCCCAGATACTCAGAACAAGTACTATTTTTCCAAATAGTAAACTTATGTCCTTGGCCACCTAGATTATCTCATTTTGGAGGGTTGATTTTTACATTGTAGAATATGGTGAAATTTCACAGACAAAAAATTCATTAGGATATGGACATAATATAAGATTTTAGAAACATTTAGCTTTATAGAAAGATTATGTGCATCAAATCTGGGTAAATAATTCCTTCTTATTTGAAGATCTCTTTCTAAACTATTTCCATCTTAACTTTTTAGGAGTATCATCCTTAGCTCTCTTACAGGTGTTCACCTGTCTGATTTAATTTACTGGCAAAGAAAGAAAATAAAAGTGGCCCAAGATGAAAATACTTGCTCAGAAATTCTGTGATTTCTAACTCAGGCTAATAGAATGTTATTAAATGTGAATCCAAACAGAAGATAAGAACTGGGTGGGTATGTATGGGAAAAGAAAAATGTATAACATATAATGGAAAAGAGAATATATATACACATATTTACCACATATACAGAGTTTATGTGTATATGTGTATGTGTGTGTCTATGTGTAAAAATAACCTGAAAATGTATGACTTTGCAATAAGAGTTATCTGAAATTTAGGGAGGGTCTCCCTCAGTCCATTAAGCATCTACCTTCAGCTCAGGTCATGATCCAGGGTTCTGGGAGCAAGTCCCACAATGGACTCCTTGCTTAGTGGGGAGCTTGCTTCTCCCCTCTCCCTGCCATTCCCCCTGCTTGTGTTCTCTCTCTGTGTCGGTGTCAAATAAATAAATGAAATCTTTTCTAAAAAAGAGTTATCTGAAACTTAAAGCAATGTTTTAGAAATGTAAGCCTTAATATGTTTTTCCTGTTCAAAAAAAAAAAAAAAAAAAACAGACTTTTTTGGACCTTGAATCTTTATCATATTGTGATTCCTTTTACTATGATTATTATTGTTGTTGTTATTGTAGCTGTTTTAAGTATTATATTGTATATATAGAAAGATTTTTACCATAGTAAGTAATGTAAATAATTCCCCGATCACTCTAACAGACCAAATGCTTTGCTTTCATCATAGTCTTTTAATATCACAATGTTTTTTTTTCCTCCCCTGAATACTCAATAAATGTGGCTATTAGTTGATGGAAATCATTTCATGCTCATTGAAAAGCAAAATACATTTAATGCTCATAGCAGTCAAAGAACCACTGAAAATAGATCTCAATTTGCCTTTATAGCATCCATTTCTCTTTGTGAGTCAAAGAAGTCACACTGAGAGAAAAACAGGTGCTTGGAAGCCTGCTCTTACTAGAGACCATTAGCCTCAGGGAATGTTAAATGTTAAGAAATATTTTCTTTTTCTCGATTCCTGTTCAGGTACAACTTTTTTTCCATTTACCTTGTCAAATGCCTCTGTGAACCCACATCTTCTCTCTCTTTCTTATTTCTTGTAATTGAAAGACTGATGCTGAAATCCTGGTATGCTACACGCTATAGCTCAAGATTTATTATGAAAAAAAAAAAAGTAGGTTGCTGTGCTGCTTTTCTTCTGAAGCATTATAATTTTCTTTGTGAGAAGGGAATATCATTTTTCTGATAGGTCACTAGTTTCAAGTAACATAGTATTTAATATAAAGACCCACCTCCTTGTAGACTGAGAAGAAAAAAAAAGTGTTAAATTATTCCTTATCTGGAAGAGATGGATCTTTGTTGAAACTCTTGATTATAAGAATAGCACTAGGCAAAAGAATGAAGAAAGTAAATACGTTTTTCCCATCAGATTTCTGTTACAGGAACCATTAAAGTGGCATTATTATAGGGAAAGTTCAGTGTGCCTGTAAATATCAAGTATCTCGTGAAACTATAATTATATACCATTCAGGTACATTTACAATGTTAAGAGCTGTAGTAAGCAAACCCCAAAACAAGTGTTATTAAAAAGAATATTTTCTTGGGGCACCTGGGTGGCTCAGTGGGTTAAGCCGCTGCCTTCGGCTCAGGTCATGATCTCAGGGTCCTGGGATGGAGTCCCGCATCGGGCTCTCTGCTCAGCAGGGAGCCTGCTTCCCTCTCTCTCTCTCTCTCTCTGCCTGCCTCTCTGCCTACTTGCGATCTCTGTCAAATAAATAAATAAAATTTTAAAAAAAAGAATATTTTCTTTTTTATTTGCTAGAAATCAAAGATCTGTTTGAAACAAAATACACATATACCTCCAGCATCAAAACGGAATAATAATAAAAAGCCTCTCAGATAATTTGCTCAGCAAATATTTTCTTGTGGCTCAGCTATGTTTGAGGAAGTTAAAAAGCAGTGACAGGTGAGAAGAACGAATGGCCTTTTACAGAGTTGCAACATTTTTAAGGTAGTTCTTCAATACCCATTTTATTTTTTTAAATTTCCATTTCATATTGATGATTCATAATAACTTATCACTGAGAAAACTCAGTGCTTGGAAAATAGAAATGTTTGTGGCTTATTTGCTATAGACCATTCCAATTTACCAAAAGGAATGCATCCAATCATGCTGTCTGGTCTGATTTACTGAATGATGACTATTTATGAAACTTATAATTGGATCTAAAGAGCCAAACAGTCATATGCTTGGGGCAACTAGATTCAAAGATTGATGGCTTGGGACTAGATCTTTGGGCAAGTGTGTTTGCTGAATGCTTGTATCTACATTGGATAATTTTATAGGTATATTTATGTTTATTAAAATTTAAAGGAATCTGTCTCTGTCTGCCTTGCATTAGCTTTACTGTTCTAAATAAATAATCCATGTCCAAACTATTATTTGTAATTTTTGTACTTCTAGTACTTTCTTCTTTTCTTCAAAAATGATATTTGCTTTAGAAAGATGACTTTAATCTCCTTTCTCATAATTGAAAAGGTCAGACCAAAAAAGGGTTAGTTGTTGGGAAACCCATGTTTAATACTAGTTTGTCACAATAACTTTAAACTCATTCTCTCTAAAACGTAATTTTCCTACTTCTGTAACCAAAAAAACACCCAGTGTGCTCCTATTTTCCTTCATAGGGAAAGCAGATGCTTGAGGTTGTAGTGCTCGTGTATTTTCCTGTTTACCAGTGTCAAAACAAAATGAGATAATATCTTTTTTTTTTCTTTCCTTTCTTCTTTTTTTCTCTAGTTGTGTTTCCTCTAAGAAGTGCATAGGGACAGGGACGCCTGGGTGGCTTGGTGGGTTAAAGCCTCTGCTTTCGGTTCAGGTCATGATCTCAGGGTCCTGGAATCGAGCCCCACATCGGGCTCTCTGCTCAGCAGGGAGCCTGCTTCCTCCTCTCTCTCTGTCTCCTTGTGATTCTGTCTGTCAAATAAATAAATAAAATCTTTAAAAAAAAAAAAAGAAGTGCATAGGGAAAAAGTCCCCTTGTCTTCTGTGACTTCCAAAGAAATAAGTAAAATCTGCCTTTAACTAAGAATCACAGAGCTTGAGAACTTAGGGAAACAAAAACATAAGTAATGTAAACGTCCAATGGTGTAAATTTAATCTATATAGTTAGATGTTTCTTGAGCTAATACGCCTTTCCCTTAATTCCCAGGTTCTTTCTTCATATGATTAATAAACAATGATAATAATCATTAATCATTGGGCTCTATGTTGTGGCAAGTATACTTTATCTTAGTCATGAAAGTCTGAAGAAATTGATTTCTGCCTATTTAACATGGCTGCAAACAATTTAGTCATCTGTATGAAGGGTTACAACTTCTCCTTTCCCACACATCACTCTTATTTATTTATTTTTGGTGTCACTTGACCACTTCCAATTTGTTTGATTTAAAAAAAAATAATGCATCAGTTATTTTTTAACTTAAATGGCTATTGCCTTACTTTATGTGATAATATTTGGAAAAACATTTGTTAAAATTTTCTAGTATGTACTAACATAATTCAAAATGATTGAAATAAAAAACAATGTCCATTTACTAACTCTGGACAGTCTTCTGAGGTGATCCCCGTGGTACATGTACTACATTGTGGGAAGGTCTGTAATGCATGTTTAAAAAATTTCTTGATAGCTTTTTTAGGAAGTATAAATAAGATATATCACAAAGGATGAGAACTTTATGTACTTTCAGCTTTCAGTTTCCATATCTTATATTTTTAATCATACTGAGGAGGAAAAAAAACTTCCCTCACTTCTCTGGGTGTGAGATACAGTTATTTATTTTTTCCCCCTGGTTTAGGTGTACATTAAAAAGATGTGACAGAATATATTAAGTACTGAAATATTTCAAATGAAGTGAATAGAATAGATGAAATAAATATTGTTTCAAGAAAATGAAAAGGATTTCACAGTTACCTCAACGAAGCATATTGGAGAATGACAGGGAGAAAAAGGGATATTTCATTCACAAAGACGTGGAGTTTAGTTATCAGATAGGAATTTGACCCAATAAACCTAAACCCTTTACAACAGAAAGTATATTTCCTAAGAAAGAAGTAGAGTTATGATATTATCCAAAAACATAAGTAACTAATGCCAAAGAAAAAGTTCTTGAAATAAGCTAATAATTCCAAATATTATACTAAATTTCACATATTCTAAATTTAGGGTTTAATAATATGCCTTTCAGTTTAAAGTAGCACCTTTAACTACCCAGAGTCTTGTTTTAATATTTCAGATTCATATTACATTTGTAATTCTAGAAGTAATGATTTTATTTAAATGTTTTTAAGAATTGATATAATACAGTAAGTCTCATTGAACCTTTGTCTCCTACCATTTTTATTAATTTTGTAATTTGTTTTTATTTTTTTATAAACATATAAGGTATTATTAGCCCCAGGGGTACAGATCTATGAATCGCCAGGTTTACACACTTCACAGCACTCACCATAGCACATACCCTCCCCAAAGTCTATAACTCCACCACCCTGTCCTTACCCCCCTCCCCCATCACCCTCAATTTGTTTTGTGACAATAAGAGTCTCTCTTAGTTTGTCTCCCTCCCGATCCCATCTTGTTTCATTTATTCCTTTCCTACCGTCCAAACCTCCCACGTTGCATCTCCACTTCCTCATATCAGCGAGATCATATGATAATTGTCTTTCTCTGATTGACTTGTTATTTTGCTAAGTATAATACCCTCTAGTTCCATCCATGTCATTGCAAATGGCAAGATTTCATTTCTTTTGATGGCTGCATAGTATTCTATTGTAGATATATACTACCTTTTCTTTATCCATTCCTCTGTTGATGGACATCTAGGTTCTTTCCATAGTTTGGCTATTGTGGACATTCAGGTGCACGTGCCCCTTCAGATCACTATGTTTGTATCTTTAGGGTAAATACCCAGTAGTGCAATTGCTGGATCATAAGGTAGCTCTATTTTCAACTTTTTGAGGAACCTCCATGCTGTTTTCCAGAGTGGTTGCACCAGCTTGCATTCCCACCAACAGTGTAGGAGGGTTCTCCTTTCTCCACATCCTCACCAAAATCTGTCATTTCCTGACTTGTTAATTTTAGTCATTCTGACTGCTGTGAGGTGGTATCTCATTGTGGTTTTGATTTGTATTTCCCTGATGCCAAGTGATGTGGAGCACTTTTTCATGTGTCTGTTGGCCATCTGGATGTTGTCTTTGCAGAAATGTCTGTTCATGTCCTCTGCCCATTTCTTGATTGGATTATTTGTTCTTTGGGTGTTGAGTTTGCTAAGCTCTTTATAGATTTTGGACACTAGCCCTTTATCTGATATGTCATTTGCAAATATCTTCTCCCATTCTGTCAGTTGTCTTTTGGTTTGGTTAACTGTTTCCTTTGCTGTGCAAAAGCTTTTGATCTTGATGAAGTCCCAATAGTTCCTTCATTTTCACCCTTGCTTCCCTTGCCTTTGGCGATGTTCCTAGGAAGAAGTTGCTGCAGCTGAGGTCGAAGAGGTTGCTGCCTGTGTTCTCAAGGATTTTGATGGATTCCTTTCTCACATTGAGGTCCTTCATCCATTTTGTGTCTCCCACAGTTTTAATTACCAGACACATTTACTTAGATTTTCCATAAAAAAGTAATATATTCAGGTTCACAAATAATTTGAAATAATTTCATGCTAAGGGCAAACTATGATTTTCTTAATATGATTTTTCATATTTACAATCTATAGTCAAAATTATAATGTTATCTACTTGTGAAATACATGCAAAAAAGTATAAATGAAATGGAAATGACCTTCTTCCCTCTTTTTCTTCCTTCCAAAATTCTATCTTACCATATTTTCTTATTATAAGCATCATGTCCCTAGAATATTGAAATTTCATTACTCCTCTCCCATGTTCAATTTTTTTCAGTTGCACTTTGATGAATATCAGTTTCCTCTGCCCCAAAAGCATGACTCCTATTTCTTCAATATCATACTCATAGTCATTCTTCATTCTTCCAGAATCAGTCCAAACCTTTATGAACCTTATCCTACTTGTGTATGCAGAAGTTTTGCTTGTCTTCAGTATCTTGTGTTGCCAAAAAATTATGTTCATATCCAGCAACTATAATTATTTCAGGTTGTAATTTTTCCGTTTACCTTTTTGGGTCTCCCAAAAAGGGAGTAAGGTAGAGACAACATCCTGTTCATCTTGTATCACCCAGCTGACATAATCCCTGACTTTTAATGTGCATTCATTAAATGTGTTGAAAAGATAATCAAATAAGTCACACCTATACAATGCTACAGAAAAGAGCCAAGGTTTTATTAACTGAAAACAGAAGTTAGATGATGCTGATTGACTCTTTTCCTTTACACTTGAATATTTGGACACCATAAAGACATTGTATTAGAGAGCAGGAGAAATTACTGGGTGTAGTAAAATGTTTTATTTCTTAGACAGCTTTTTCTTGCAGTACTGTGGAGAATAGACTAGAACCAAGAAAAGGATCAGCATAAGAAATAAGTGAAAAAGCTATAACAATATTGTAATTATAAAAAGATGCTGAAGAAGTAATCTTGGACAAAGTTAAGGAAAATGTGAACTACTTTAGAGGGAGATAAACAGTACCTAGGGATAGCTGGTTATATTCAAAATGGTGATAGAGAGGGGTGTCAGTTGATAATGTTTATTATTTGGATGACATTCATAAAAATATGAAATGCAGGATAATGAAAATATTTTATTCTGTTTAGAGTTTGGGACATGAGGGAAAGAAATATGGTTATTTAAGTTTTCAACATATTGTCATAAGAATAATGTCTAAGGATTAAGACAGCTTTCTGAACAAAAAAATGAAGTCTTATAAATCATAATCAGAAAAATGATCATTTAAAGCAACAGTTTACCAAAGACATGGTGTAGAATGATATGAGAAGTGAAGAGAGCACTAGGGATAGACAAAGAGGAATGAATTTGTACAATGACAACTGAAAAGAAAAAAAGAAAGAAAAATTGTATAGGGATGAGTATTGAAAAAACAAAGGGGGAGAGTACTTTCAAAAGAGAATAATTATAAACAGCACCAAATCTATGGAGATGAGAGTAAGCTAAAACTGATTTTATAGATATGTCTATCTTATCTTATTAGAAAGTTTCAGATTATATCCAATAAAGACAAATTTGGTGAACATTTCCTAGACATTAAAATACTAAATGTAAATAGCAAAATATTATATAAAAACACATGCACATGTAAAAAGAGCATTCATTCAAAATACGAATAAAAATTAAATTTCATCACTCAATCTAACAAGACAAATAGAAAACATAATAGAAAATTCTTTTGTTAAATGTTCTAGAAAACTAAGTGATACATTCTCACTGAAGTGGGAGATCAAATGTACTCAAGAGGAAGATTTAATTCAAGTTTAATGCAGAATTTTTGTTAAATATTTATTATGTGTTGTTACATGCTTAGTATTATGCCACCTGAAATACAAAGTTCAAACATTAATGATCTAATAAAAGTCTCTGAAAATAAGTTAATGTGCTTGATATAGGAGAATAAGGTAAGAAAACACTGTGGAAAGAGTACAATAGGAAATATGTTCTACCAAAATTAAGTATACAAAAAGATGTTGAACTTGCATGACAAATTGATTTTAAAATTAAGTAGTTAATTGACAAATTATAAAAACAATCAAACCTATGTCACCTTTTTGGTAAGTGACAAATAAGATATGATAGGTCAGTAGTAAAATTTTAGATATTATTAAGAAAAAATAATTTATTCTTCATACCAAACAGAATAAGACTCTAGATGGCTTACTCTTTAAAATTAGAAAGAACAAGCAACAATTTGCAATGAATTGTAATCATTGGCTGAATGGTTTATTTTATAATCCTTATAATCCAAATTCCAATAATAAGAATTTGGTTAGAAGATGGGGGTACAATAGTTTAAAAAAATCCATAATGTCCATAATTCTATAGGTGTGCAGAGAAGGAGTACCTATTACATACTGGAAATGTATGTGATGGTGAAGGATCAAAGATGGTATTCAAGAGAAAGTGATTCCTAAGTTGAGGGCTGAAAGATGATTTCTTAAAAGAATAGGATGGGATGTAGGGAAGAAAATTTT
Source organism: Mustela nigripes (assembly GCF_022355385.1). Lineage (NCBI taxonomy): Eukaryota > Metazoa > Chordata > Mammalia > Carnivora > Mustelidae > Mustela > Mustela nigripes. The sequence goes on from NC_081568.1 coordinate 121,612,232, forward strand.
TGACACATAAGAAAAACTTAAATGTTCTAGATATGAAAAGCATTTTGAGCATACTAAAGTTAGCTGAGTACAGCTGAACAAGAAGAGAGCAGGGTATGTCAGAGGAATTAGTGCCTTGGAGAACTTGCTTAGGAAATTAGACTTGGTTTTAAGACAAATAGAAATGACTAATGATTCAAGTCAGGGAGTGATACAGTCATAAGTAAGAAATAATATCAGTGAAGATGAACAGATGAGGATGAATTCAGGATACACTGTGATATTCAATTGGATGACTAAAGGATTTACTGCCGTGGAGGATAAAGGATGGAGGAGAATTGAGAGTAATACCTTTTGGGTTGATTAACTGGGTAGATAATGGTGTCATTTACAAAGATGTGGCTGACTTGGAGAATAGGTTTGGAATATGCACAGTATGTTAATTTCATACACTTATTTATTGTAGTATGATTGCCATTGCCATCATTATCACTTCTGTTTAATGGTTGGAACAATTACGTTCTAGTCATTTAGCAAATTTGACAATTATAATGCAATATTGTTGTGTATATTCACTATACTATACATATCCTATACTATACATACTATCCTTAGGACTTATTTACTACTGGCTGCAAGTTTGGATAAATCTGTTTTATTCCCTAGGCCCTTTCCCTGCGGAATACCATTTTACAACTGTTTTAACAAGTTGGCTTTTTAAAAATTCCATACACAAGTGGTATCATATGTTACTTATCGTTCTCTGCCTGATTTTTCTCACTTAGCATCATGTGCTCAAGCTTCATGCACATTTTCACAAATGGCAGTGTGTCCTTTTTTTATTCCCATGGCTGAATTATCACATATATATATATTTTCTTTGTCCATTCATTTGTTGATGGAAAAAATAATTAAAACAACCTAGATTGTTTCCAGACTTGGCTACTGGTGAATAATGCTGCAGTAAATGTGGGAGTGCAAATATTTCTTCAATTCCCGTTTTCCTTTTCTTTTTTCAATCTTTACTCAGAGGTGGAATTGCTGGATCATAGGGTAAATTTATTTTTAATTTTTCAAAGACGTTCCATATTGTTTTCTGAATATGTGGCTGAACCAGTTTACATTCCAACCAACAGTGTGCCCATGTTCCCTTTTCTCAACATCCTCGCTAACACTTTGGTCATGTGATGATCATATATGATGGTCATATTTGGTCATATATGATGATATATTTGGTCATATATGATGATAGTCATATTAAGGTAGTAGGTGATATTTCACTGTAGTTATGATTTATATTTTTCTGATGTTTGAGCATGGTATCATGTATCTGTTGGCTCTCTGAATGTCTTCTTTGAAAAATGTCTATTTAGTTCTTGTGTCCATTTTTTAAATTGGATTTTTTAAAAAAGTTGTATGAATTCTTTATGTATCTTAGATATGATATATGGTTTGTAAAATTTGTTTTTGTAAAAATTCTGTAGGTTGCCTTTTCATTTTGTTAATTGTTTCTTTTGCTGTGCAGAAGCCTTTTTATTTGGTATGCTTCCATTTGTCTAATTTTGTTTTCGTCGCCCGTGCTTTCGGTGTCATATTTATGAAATCATTGGCAGGACTAAGGTCATGAAGATTTTCTTTTTTTGCTTTCTTTTAGGAATTTTACAGTTTGAAGTCATGTATTTATCTATAATCTATTTTGAGTTGGTTTTGTGCATGCTGTAAAATAGGGATCCAGTTTCATTCTTCTGCATGTGGAAAGCTTGTTTTCCCTGCACCATTTTTTGAAGACAGTATCCTTTCCTCATTTTATATTCCTGGGACCCTTGTTAAATATGATTTTACCATGTAGCATGGATTTATTTCTGGGTTCTCATATTGCTCTATGTGTCTGTTTTTATGCCAGGATTATACATTTTTCATTACTATAGTTTTGAAGTATATTTTGAAATCAGAAAGTGTGGTGTCTCCAGCTTCCTTTTTCTTTGCCAGGATTGATATAGTTACTCATGGTTGTCTGTGGTTCCATTTGAACTGTAGGATTGTTTTTACTGTTTTTGAAAAAAAAAATGCCATTGGTATTTTGATAGGGATTTGCATTGAATCTGTTGAATCTGTAGATTGCTTTGAGTAGCAGGGATATTTTAACACTATCAACTCTTCCAATCCATTAACACAGGATGACCTGCCATTGGTTTGTGTCTTGTATAATTGCCTTCCTCAGTGTTTCATAGTGTTCGGTATACAAGTCTTTCACCTTCTAAGTATTTTATTGTTTTTGATGTTATTGTAAATGGGATTATCTTCCTAATTTCTTGTTCAAATAGTTCATTGTTAGTGTATAGAGACACAGTTGATTTTTTATGTTGATTTGTATCTTGCAACTTTACTGAATTTGTTTATTAGTCCTCACAGTTTTTTGGTGGAATCTTTAAGGGTTTCTATATATAAGATCATGCCATCTACAGACGGGGACAGTTTTATTTCCTTTCCAATCTTGCCTAATTACTGTGGCTCGAGCTTCCAGTACTACACCAGATAAAAGTGTTGAGAATGGGTTTCCTTCCTTTGTTCCCAAACTTAGAAGAAAACTTACCATTTTCTTTAACTTCTCAGTATAAATTTAGCTGTATCTGTCATGTATGGTTTTATTGTATTGAAGTATGTTTCATTTAAGATCCATTTTATAAATCTAACAGAATATATCAAATAAACAGTTGAATACAGGTAAAAATTAAACACTAGAGTTACAAATTTTGAAATTATCAGGAGATATTTAAAGTAATGGGATGGACCAAGAGATGAAGGAAAGGATAAGAAGATAAGAGAAGCAAGAAGGGTACCTTCTTGTAATGGTGGGCTAGGTAATTTGAGCTAAAACTCCTGTTGAGGTCAATTGGGAAAAATGGACAAAATATTTGTAAATATCTGCTTAAAGTCACTGGGGAGCAAAGAAATAAATGTAAAATTATAAGGCCAAGAACAAAAGTAAATACAAATGCAAACTAAATGAAAATTCAAACACAAGAAACCATAATTTTGAAATACAGCTTAGGCAGCATTTAAGAGGAAAACTTAAAGCACTAAATGCTATGTATTAGAAAAGAAGAAAGGTCTAAAGTCAAAATTTCCAAATTAAGAAACTAAAAAATGAAATAAGATTAAATCTAAAATAATCAAAGGAAATAGTTATAATTAATGGAAATAAACAAAGCAGAAAACTGAAAAAAAAGGAGATGTACAAATGAACCCAAAAGCTGACATTTTGATAATTCCAATATAATTAATCAATCTGTAGCATCAGATCAGAATACCAGTATCAGGAATGAAAAGTTGACATCATTGTTAATTCTAGTGATATTGGAATGATAATAAAGGAATACTGCAAATAATATTATACCAATAATTTTGACATTTGTAAAATACACACAAATAAATGGACAAATTCTTTGGCAAAATTTCAACATGTAAGGAGAAATAGATAGAGTAATAGCTTCACAATGAGTAACACAGTTTAATTTGTAGTGAAAAATTCTCCCACAGTCAAAAATTCCAGGTTAAACTGCCTCATTGGAAAGTCTACCTAACATTTAAGAAAAAAACTAATGTGAGTTTTCACACAAATTGTTGCAGCAAACTGAAGAGAAAGGAATATTTCTCAATTTCTTCTATGAGGCCAACATTACCCTAATACCAAACTTGACAAGGATATTAACAACAACAACAAAACCCACAAAAACCATAGGCCAATATTCCTCATAAACATAGATGAAAAAAATTAAAAATATTTTCTAAATCTAACCCTATATAGAAAGATGATCTATCATGATTCAGTGGAGTTTGTTCCCATATACAGAGCTGGTTTAACAAATGGAACCAACCAATGTAATTCACCATATTAACAAACTCAAAAAAAGTTGTTATATGATCACTTCAGTAAATTCAGCAAAAATATTTAGCAATCTAGTATTAGCAAACTGGCAACAAAAGGGCACTTTCTCATTGTGATAAAGGACATCTATGAAAAAATCTATAGCTAACCTCATAGTTAATGACGAAGTCTCCACGCCTCTCTTCCTCTCTACCTCCCCTTAACCCCCTAAACCCCAAACAGGAAAGAGGCAAGGATAAACATTCCCACTACTTCAATTCAGTATTGTACTAAAGATTCCAGCTAATATGATAATGTAATCAGGTTAAAAGAAAGTGGGAACAAAGAAGCAATGAAGGTTTTTTCTCTGGGAAGAAGTAAAACTCTATTTGGAGAAGATATGGTCATTTATGTGCAAAATTGGATAGCCACATAAAAAATAATAAACATGTAAAAGTCTTTTGATTTGTACCTCCTATCATATAAAAATTAACTTAAACTGAATCATAGAAGTAAACGTAAAACTTTAAAAGTCATCCAGAAGAAAATATAACAGAAAACTCTTGTAAATCTCAGTATTAAAAAGATTTCTGAAGGAGTTGCAAATCAAAACAGTATTGATCATCACTGGCCATCAGGGAGATTCAAATTAAAACCACATTGAGATACCACTTTACACCAGTTAGAATGGCCAAAATTATCAAGACAGGAAACAACGTGTGTTGGAGAGGATGTGGAGAGAGGGGAACCCTCTTACACTGTTGGTGGGAATGCAAGTTGGTACAGCCACTTTGGAGAACAGTGTGGAGATTCCTTAAGAAATTAAAAATAGAGCTACCCTATGACCCTGTAATTGTACTCTGGGTATTTACCCCAAAGATACAGATGTAGTGAAAAGAAGGGCCATCTGTACCCCAATGTTTATAGCAGCAAGAGCCACGGTCACCAAACTGTGGAAAGAACCAAGATGCCCTTCAACAGACGAATAGGTAAGGAAGATGTGGTCCATATACACTATGGAGTATTATGCCTCCATCAGAAAGGATGAATACACAACTCTTGTAGCAACATGGATGGGACTGGAAGAGATTATGCTGAGTGAAATAAGTCAAGCAGAGAGAGTCAATTATTATATGGTTTCACTTATTTGTGGAGCATAACAAATAACATGGAGGACAAGGGGAGATGGAGAGGAGAAGGGAGTTGAGGGAAGTTGGAAGGAGAGGTGAACCATGAGAGACTATGGACTCTGAAAAAGAATCTGAGGGTTTTGAAGGGACAGGGGTTGGGAGGTTGGGGGAACCAGGTGGTGGGTGTTAGGGAGGGCACGTATTGCATAGAGCACCGGGTGTGGTGCAAAAATCAATGAATACTGTTAAGCTGAAAGAAATAAAAAATTAAAAACAAAACGAAACAAAAAAAACTGTATTGAGATTAAAAACAAACAAACAAACAAACAGTATTGAGATGTTACTGCATCTATTAGAATGGCCAAAATCCAGAATGTTGACAACACCAAACGCTACCAAGAATGTGGAATATCAGAAATTCTCATGCACTGCTGATTGGATTGCAAAATGGTGTAACCATGTTGGAAGGCAGTTTTGGTATCTTAAAAACTAAACAAAATCTTGCCATGTGACCCAGAAATTGTGCTCATCCCTATTTACTCAAAGGAGTTAAAAACCTCTGTTGCACAAAAACTTACACACAGATGTGTAAAGCAAACTTATAATTGCCAAAACTTGGAAATAACCAAGATGTCCTTCAGTAGGAAACGGATAAACAAACTGTGGCACATTAGTGCTAAAAAGACATGAACTCTGGAGCCATGAAAAGACAGAGGAATCTTAGATGCATATTACTAAGTGAAAGAAACCAATCTGTAAGGCTACTGTATGATTATAACTAGATGACATTCTGTAAAAGTAGTAACTGGATATGGTAACAAAGGTCAGAGTGTGCCAGAGGTTGAGAGAAGGTAGAAAAAGCAGAGCACAGAGGACTATTAGTGCACCCAAACTATTATGTACGAAGCTCTAATAGTAGTTACGTGTCATTATACATTTGTCCAAACTCAGGACACATAGCACCCAGAGAGAGCCCTGATGCATGGCTTTTGGATGATAAAAAATACATCAGTGTAGTTTTATTTATTGTGATAAGTATAACACTCGGGTGCAAGATGTTGATAGTGAGAAAGGCTGTGCGTGTGTGCTTTAATAAGATAGGTGAGTATAAACAAGACAAGGACATTACATGAAAGAAAAAATAGCAGCTAATCTCATTCATGTTTCATATTTTAAAAATACATGATTTAAAAAAGGAAATGCCTTCTTCAGTGAAAAAACTCAATACTGTAAAAATGTCTCTTCACCCCAAACTGATCTTGTAGAGTCAATGCAGTCTTATTCCAAATGCAAACGTAATTTATTGGAAATTTGCAAGCTACATTTACAATTTATATGAAAACGTAAGACCCAAATTAGCCAGCATAAGCTTGAGGAAGAATATGAAAGTACATGCTCTACTATATATCAAAACGTATTATAAAATTACAGCAATAAAATCAGTGCTTATTTCTGTAAGAACATTCAAATAGACCAGTGGAGGTGAGCTCTATGATTTGTATAAGTCAACTTTGACAATTCTACCTTGTTTTTCACACCCAGAAATCTTTAAGACAATGTACATTTTTTAAGAGTGGAGAGGGAGAAAAAGTACTAGGATTATTTGATGCAAGGATGACTCTTTCTTAATTATTAGTATTAATTTGCAAAAGCAGAGACAGAATATGAGTAACAACTCTTACCAATGTAATTTAAAGGCAATAGATTTAGACCTAGGGAACTTAGGGAATAGAAAGAGAACATGAGCTGTGAAGTATGTAAACTGGGTGATTCACAGACCTGTACCCCTGGGGATAAAAATATATTATATGTTTATAAAAAATTAAAAATTAAAAAATTTAAAAAAAAGAAAGAGAACATGAGACAGAAGAATAATTAACAAAAGCACTCTTTCCTGGCTATTAATATTAGCTTTGGTGAAAACTGGACCTTTAAAGAAGAAAATAGGAATATTGGCAGAGAATGAATTAAGGTCAGATTTTCTGGTTGCTGAAAGCCTTCCCATGCTTCAGTGGCCACTTTAGCCTACGTATTTACTGGGAAAGTAAATCACTTATAACCATTGATTTCCTGCAGGCTGTGGAATCCGGAGGGTATTCTGTTAAAGGCCACTTTGTGAAGAGAACCTAGTGGAAGACTAATCCTTGCCAGCATGAATTCTCAGAATAAACCATTTGGGAGAGGGCGGGTCAAATCACTAACACTAGATAAGGCTGATTTAAAGGGATTATTGGGGTTGTTGACTGATCCCAAGTGACTGCAAGTTTTTATGAGTAGGCCATTATGGGTAATAGGAAAACTAGTCTGTCACAGTGGGTAAGGATAAAGGAGTTTTCCACATTTACCCCAAGAGGAGGAACTCTCCCTCTCTAGCTACTAGAATCCATTTTCGGAAGAAGTAGAAGTACCACAGTTGCTAGCCCCCCAGACTGAGTGTATGATGGTGAGGATACACAACTAAGCTAAAGCTGTTAACATAGACCATGATAGATGCTGTAATATGGCCAGCTCCCTGCTTCTCCACCAGTTTTGGGATCCTTGTGTAACTCTGTCAGTAAGTCCCAAGAAAATGTTCAAAGTCCCAAGAAAATGTTCAAGAGTAGTAACTCATTTGCTAGGTTAGTTATTCTGCCTGAAAAGGTGGGGGGTGGGTGTGGCAGAGTCTCATAGGAATATTTACCGTTTAGCCAGGGGAGATGTTAAATAGCTATTGAAAAATAAAACAAAAAGAGAAAACTGGATTGCCAGCAGAAAACACATTATCAAAATTTGGTACATAAGAGAGAGATTTTTTCCAAGTATAGCTGTCAATTCTGGTGGCTGTAGCCCATTACCATAGACTGGGTGGCTTAGACAATCAATGTACTTCTCAAATTCCTAGAGACTAGAAAGTTCATGATGAAGGTTCTTGGTAAGGGCTTTCTTCCTGGTTTACAGATGGATACCTTGTCTTATTTACACATGGTAGAGAGAGAGAGAAGAAGCAAGTGCCTTTGTCTTTATTAGGCATAAATCCCATGATGAGAGCTCCACCCTTATGACCTCTTACCTTCCAAAGACCCTGTCTTCAGATACTGTCACACTGCAATTAGCGTTTCAAAAGAGGAATTTGGGGTTGACACAAATATTTAGTCCAGAGTATTCCACTAATGGTCCCCCACATGACACACTCATACTTCTTATAGTTACCCATCAAATTAACTCTGAATAGTCAAGCTTATATGAGTGTAATCCAATTATAACACTTGTAATTTAGAACAGAATACACATGAATATGGTGCTGGATTTACGCTCTCTGATAAAGAAATAAGATCTAAAATGACTGAGAGAAGGGCTGTGATTTGATCATACAGACTCTAGCAGGGAGTCCAAGACCTTTCAAAGCTACATGGGTGAGAAGGTCTGGGGGTAGTGTGAAAAATTTGCAGGAATTACTAGTGGGCAGTGATCCCACAGGAGAGGAAGAGAGCATTCTTAGAGGGCGATACATGAAGCCTACAGGGCAAACAGTGGTGGAGGGTACAGCTATAGACTGGAAAATGTGATTGGAGAATATATTCCAAGGTTCTGTTGCCCTTACTTGAATGCAAAATTAGAGTTAATACTACTTGGAAAAGGGATGCTATCTGTTTTAACTGGATGTGCTGGATGGGAATCTTTGTATTTCCCAGCACTTTTCTGTAGGAAAATAAAGCAGTATAGAATTCTAAAAGAATAAGACCACTCTTTTTATTAAGGAAATGATTGAAGTAAGAGCATTAAATCCCATTCACTTATGGGATATGACAATAGCCATTGGGGATATGAGGAGGTGGTTCTCCTCATTACTTAAACCATAACCACTATGGTAAAGACTGTACAAGAAGTGTAGCTCACCAAAGGTGACTGATATGCCATAATAGATTTAGCTAATGCTTTCTTTCAAATATCTGTTTGGAGTCCTGTATAATGTTATTTACATTTTTGTGAAATATATATATGGTTTTGCCACAGTGGTATTTAAATTCAAAGGCGTACATCATCATTTAGTGTAGTGACATCTGAACTTGATAACCATTAGGAGCAAGTTGGTTTCTTGCCTCAGAGAAGAAAGGAATGCAGGAGAGTGTAAGTCTTCCCTATGACAAGTAATGTCTGCCTGATAAACACAGCTGAAATATAAGGCTGGTCTAGTTTGTTACACTTGGAGGAATAAAATTTCCTGGAGAAAGCAGAGATAGCCTGCCAACTGTGAGAAGCAAATGGCCATCTTTACTGACTTAGCCACTAACCAGGAAACTCCAAAACAGGTGGAACTTTTGGGTTTTTGGGAAATCACATTCCCCACTTAGACTTTATTAGTCCCACTGCACAAAGACAGCAGAAAGAAGGTAAATCTCAATGGACGCCTGAGCAAAAACAAGCACGAAAAGATACACTTGAACTTCACTTTTTAGCATCTGGGGGGCTCAGATGGTTAAGCATCTGCCTTCAGCTCAGGTCATGATCTCCAGTGTCTGGGATTGAGCCTTTTGTTGGGAAATCCCAGCTCAGCAGGGAGTCCGCTTCTCTTCTTTCTGCTTCTCCCTCTGCTTACACTCTCTCTGTCTCTCTCTCTCTCTCAAATGAATAAATAAAATCTTTTAAAAAGAATAGAAAAGAAACCTCACCTTATTGACAGATGGTTTAGCAGTGTCTACAAGTCAGATATGCTGACTGGAGACTCTGGAAGAAATTGGAGACAGTGTTCAGTGGGAGTCATTAGGGATTTGAACTCAAAACCTGCAGGTGTCTCAAAAGATGCTGAGGCTTTTCTCAGACCTTTTGAAAGACAATTGTCAGCTTGTTACCATAGACATTGGTGAAAAGTAACTCTAACGATGAATGAAAACTGATCATCCTGGGACCAGAAATACCTTTAATGATTTGGGTAATATCAGGAAGGAAAGAGAAGGAGTAGTTCAGTAAAAGTCACTGATAAAATGGAAATACTATATTCAATATGACAGGAATAAATTTAGGAGATGTACATATATGTATAGCTTACTTCACTGGCTCCAAGGCTGAAAACAGAGCCCTCTGTGGATCTCCTACCTCTCCACTTCCCTATCACCTATTTCTATATGGAGTGATGTCAAACATCAGTTTGCTTGCTTCACTGGAGGGAGTTCCTAAATCTAGGATTGCTAGTAAATGCACACTGGCAATTGCACTTTGCCACAATACATCCTTTCATGATTTTGTGCTTTGGCTGGGTTCAGCTGGGCTGTGCTCTTGCTAGTGGTTTCACATGTGTTTGCAGACAAAAATGTGATGGGTTGCAGTAATCTGAATGCTTATTTATTTATTTTTATTTTTTATTTTTTAAGATTTTTAAAATTTATTTGACAGAGAGAGACACAGCTAGAGAAGGAACACAGCAGAGGGAGTGGGAGAAGGAGAAGCAGCCTCCTCCCCCCGCTCCTGTGAAGCAGGGAGCCTGATGCGGGGCGTGATCCCAGGACCCTGGGATCATGACCTGAGCCAAAGGCAGACACTTAACCACTGAGCCACCCAGGCACTCCTGAATGCTTATTTAGATAACTGGATTTGCAAATGGTTTCTTCCCTTATAGGTCTGGTGTCTTGGCTGGGATATCTGGGATAATTAGGGGTGATCATTTATCTCTTTACAAGGCTAACCTGAGCTTCTTCACATCATGACAGTCTTAGAACAAGGAGACTTCCTGCATCTTGACCAGCTTCCCTGAGAATATTCTAAGAGACCACAGCAGGATTTTCAAGATTTTCCTTTAACCTAACTCCAATCATGAAGTGCCACTTCTATTAATCTGGGCCAGCCCAAATTTAAAGAGATGGAATACCTACACAAAGATATAAATATGTACACTACATAAATGTCCTTTGGAGGTTGATTGAAGTCTTGCTATCATAGTACACCTCGGGTTTGCAATAATTCTTACCACTCCTACCTGTAAGAGTTCAAAGGCCCTCAAAACGTCATCCTATAATAACACCAGGCTCAGGATTTTAGTCTAAAATGTTATTGTCCAGGGCGCCTGGGTGGCTTAGTGCATTAAAGCCTCTGCCTTTGGCTCAGGTCATGGTCCCGGGGTCCTGGGATCGAGGCCCGCATCGGGCTCTCCGCTTGGCAAGGAGTCTGCTTCCCACCCCCTCTCTGCCTACTTGTGATCTTTGTCTGTCAAATAAATAAATAAAGTCTTAAAATAATAAATAAATTAAATGTTATTGTCCAAATAAGATTCAGGCATCGAAGAGTTTTCTCAGGTAGAATTCTTTGAATAAAATTTATCTCATCTAATACCACCTGGAGAGTATAGGGGCATATTGTCTAGAACCTACACCCCCCCATCATACAATATGATACATGGATAGGATAGACTATGGGAATGAGACATCCATAGGGAGTGCCCACATATTCTTGAGTATCTGGAAAGCCACACACGTGTACAAGACAGTACATATGCCCAGGGAAGTGCACATGCTCAGCATAGACCTAAAAAAGCCCTGTGGTCTCACTTCTGGATGACCTCATGGTTGTGAATGAGCAGGAAGTGAAGCCCAAGTCAGAGTTGTAAACTGCCTGGCTGAGTGTTTAAGGCATTCCATCATATGTATGCAGAGCAGCTCAGCAAAGACTGGGAGGCTTATTGGTTCTGGGCATTTAAGGAAATCTCTGTCCAACCATTAGCTTGAGCACCAAGTTAACAATCAGAGAATTTGGTGGCCACTCAGGACAGAAAGTAGAGACTTCAGAGATTGAATTCAGAAAAGTCACAAGAAAACTACTACAACAAATAGCAACAAAACAAACCTTGTGGGGGGATAATCTGATTCCCCTGTTAGTCATGGTGTGTAAATCATTTTATATGGTGCTGTATTTGCGTTGCTACCTTTTTGATGAGGATGTTTGCCTCTATATTTATAAGGGATATTGGTCTGTAGTTTCTTCTCTTGTGATATTTTTGTTTTGTTTGGTTTAAGTGTAGTGACCTGATAGAGTTAGAAAGTGTATACTTTCTGTTTTAGAATAATTTTTGTTAAACTCCACTCCTAGTTATATACACAGGAGAATTGAAAACATGTCCATGCAAAAACTTGTTCAGAAAGAGCAACGCTATTCGCTGTAGCCTACAGATGGAAACAAACCAAATGACGTCAACTGATGAATGAATAAACAAAATACCTTGTATGCACATAATGAAGATTGTTCCTCCATGAGAAGGAATGAGGTACGGATATGTGATAAAATACAGGTGAACATTGGAGGTATGATAAGGAACAGAAGTCAAAAATAAAAGGCCACACATTATATGATTTATAAGAAATGTTCACAAGAGGTGAATATATACAGAAAGAAAACAGATTAGATGTTGCCAAGGAAAGGCTTAGGGGAATGAGGAGTATCTGCTGATGGGTAAGGGGTTTCTTTTTGTTGTGTTGAGAATGTTCTGAAATTAAATATGAGTGTAGTTATACAACTGTGTTAATATACTAAAATCACTGAATTGTGCACTTCAGAATGTTGACTTTATGGCATATAAAGTCTATATAAAAAATTCTTACAAGTCCCTTTGTCTAGCTTTAATGTTCTCTGTTCTATCTTAGACCTTTCTGAAGTAGTAATGAAGGTAGAGCTTATAGCTCCATCAAAGATTTGTTTTTCACCCTGAAGGCATTTCTTACTTTGCTAGTGTTTTTTGAGGAGAGACTGTAAAGAGAAGCAATCTTATTTTTTAATTTAGGAAACCATATTTCTTTATGTTCACCTTAAGTTCTTTCAAAATTGAGCATTTCATTTTTATCATTTTTTTAAATATTTTGTCATAGACATATGGAACATTCTAGATATTATAATTCTATATTTTTCTGGAAAATCTCCATGGATCCATGAATGTACTAGATGCTGTGTGTATTGGATACATGTGTTTTCATATTGTAAGAGACAGTGTTGCTAGACTTCCTGCCATTACATAGAATGTGTTGCTCTCCCATCTCCAGTACCATTGTCTTATTTGTCCTTCAGGCTCTAATGAATCATCTCCTCCAGGCTCATCTGTTTATACTAAAAGCAATCTTTGGGCTCTGGCAAGTCATGCTTACTGCTTAATTTAAAAGTCAATGCTAAATGTTTTAGGTTTGGGTACTTTGGCCCATTTCGAGGTACCCAATTTCATCCTAGTTTATCTATTACTGTGTAACAAAAATGCCTAAAGCTAAAAACAAACAACAGTTTGGGATGTGAGAAATTCAGGTAGGGCTTCTTTAGGTGAATCTTTTGTTCCACATGTCAACTGAGAGCATTCACTGGTACTTCTTGGAGGGTCTTAGATGGATAAAAAGGGCTGGCTAGCTGGGCAGTTTTTTGAATAAAAGCATCTCCATGAGCTAGCTTGGGCTTCCTCACAATGTGAGTAATGACAAGTCATCAAACTTTTCCATGGCGCCTGGCCTCCGGTAGGATTCCAAGATACCAGAATGGAAACTTCAATATATTTTTCTGAGTGGGCCTCATAGCTCACATGCTATCACTTCTGACACATTAAATTCTCTCTGAGAAAATCATAAACAAACCCAGATTAAAGTTAAGCATAAGAAAAGTCTGTGAATAGTGGGAACTGTGTTTCATTTGGGGAAGTGGGCAGATTTGTGGAGACAAATATTTTTCACAGATATTTACTTGTATTTAAAATTCCATGTTATCTTATGGATATATATGTGCATAGATAATATCATTTCCTAGGGCTAAACGTCCCACTTCCTTTACATTTGGCAGCTGACCACCCTTTGGTTCCTTTGAACAGTCTATACCATACCCATTTTTTTTTTTTCATATTTCTGGTGTGATGAGGTTCAATCAAAAATTAAAGTAAGTCACATGTTATTTATTCCAGTTCAAGCCGTAGGTTCTCTTTAACATTTAAGTAACATTTTGCTTTGTTTCGTTTTGTTTGATTTTTTTGGATCAGCCTTAGGGGAAAAAAAATTTTAGCTTCCTAAGTGTACAGAATCCTGTAAGATCCAAACAGTTCATTTGAAAGATTCCTTTTCACCCCAACTTTAAGTGTAGTAAATTTTCTTTGTTATAAATAATGTAACAAAACAGAGCTTCAGTATAACCTTTTTCATCAACTAGCCTTGTACATTGTAGTTTTGGTACAAAAAAAAGGAAAACCAAAAAACAAAAACCAAGTTGTGTAATCATTTGAAAAAAGGTCACTTGTCTTTTACACGGTGATTTTTGGTGTTGTTTGGATATTTTCTTTTTTTCAAGCATTGTCACATCTGACCTTCAACTTGGAGGTAACTTTTGGCCTTTTGCTGCTACTGTTTCACTAAATACCTTTAAAAATAAATGGAAGGTTGTTGCAAAAGCTGGTACATTCAGGGAAGGGTAGCCATAGAAATGCAGTGCAAAAAATATAAAGAGAAAGATGGTAAGAAGATTATGTATTATCTTATTTTCTAAATATTTCCTGGATGGCAGAAGATATAAAAACAGAACTTACTGAATGTTTCTATCAGATCTTTATTTGTGGCCACGATTTTGTGAGTTTATTGTTGTTTGCTTTGTTTTATTTTTGTGAGTGAATTATCGTGTTTTACAAAGTCTTGGTGGGGAAGGAAAGCTGAGAATCTGCACATGAGTAGCTTTTACTGCACGCAAGTACTCATGCTTCACACGTATATAATATATTCACAAGTATATAGTATCTTCAGACGTCTAGGTGGACAGATTTCACGAGTCCCAATTTTCATAAAAGAGAGAGAAGTGGTGACTAACTTATTAAGAGAGCAATATCATCTAAAGATAAAGATACAATATGAAACATAAAATGAGCCACTAAAAGAAATTTACAGATCTGGTACTGAGAAGCTAGACTTTTAAATATACAAACAAATTAAAAAACAAAACAAAAAATCTAGATGTAAGAAAGTAAATATATAGGTTATAAAAGTTTCAATCTGAAACTGTTACTTCTAAATTTAAAAGGAAACACAAGCAAGAGTTATATTTTCATTTATAGGTGGCATCTACAAATCCTATCTTTACATATCTCTATAACAATTTGCTCCCAAACTTAATATCTTTTTCTTTTTTAAAGAATTTATTTATTTATTTGAGACAGATATCACAAGTAGGCAGAGAGGCAGGCAGAGAGAGAGGGGAAGCAGGCTCCCTGCTGAGCAGAGAGCCCGATGCAGTCCCGATCCCTGGATACTGGGATCATGACCTGAGCCGAAGGCAGAGGCTTTAACCCACTGAGCCACCCAGGCGCCCAAACTTAGTATCTTAAACATCCATTATCTGACGTATTTGGTGAGCCAGAAATCTAAGAATGGCTTAGCTGGATGGTTCTCGTTCAGGATCCCTTATGGAGTTATAATCAAGATGTTGGTCACGGTTGCAGTCATCTGAAGTGTTGATTGGGGTGGAAGGATCCACACTTAAGATCATTTGTATGATTGCTGGAAGGGGTCTTGGTTGTGCACCCATTGGGCCTCCCGGCAGTGTAAAATGGTACCCAGCTTTTTGCAGAAGGAGGGAGGGACATTACACAAAAGGGAAGCCGTGGCATTTTTTTTATAACCTACTTCATAAATGATATGCCCTTATTATGTCATTTCATATTGGTGACAGATGCAGACCAACAATGATGTAGTGTGGGAGAAGACTATAGAAGCTGTGCGTACATGGAGGGGAGTGAGTCTGTGGGAGACATCTTGGGGTTAGCTATCACAATCTCAAATAAGATTTTACCATAATACATCTTGAAACAGACTGAAATGTTTTTCTAAAATCTCTATTTTATTCAATTTGTTTTGCTATAAATATAAATAATTTAAAGATATATTATGACAGATATAAAGCAAATGTCTAAATATATACAGGTCTCTATATATATATCATACTTATGTGTATGTATGTTTGTGTATGTTGTATGCTATTCAGTCTATTTTCTTTATGTAGCTTCTTCTTTCTTTTGTTCACAAAAAGAAAAAGGAAATTCTTGCTATATAAATTTTTACATCTCAGTAGGAAGTCATGGACTATTGCTTGGTCAATAATTATACTTTATGAAAATCATTCCTTAAAATTAGGCAGCTCCTTAAAAATGATACATGTTTATACTATTTTCTGGATGAAGTGACAAATAGTAGCTTGAATTTTTCTCTGGCATACATAAAAATATTCTAATATAACATCATCACAAATAACATTTATTTTAATATACAGTTATATTTTAAGTGATAATCTTCTCATATTAAACCAGTGATTGATGGGACATTCAGACACATGTATTTTTACATATCTTTTTTATAATTTTTCAACAATTAACTATTTAATAGTGTACCTCTTAATTTAAAAATATCATGGAGATAAATACAGTGTTTTCTCTGAGGGATGATTCTATGCAATTTGGTTGAATTGTAGGTTATGACAAATTAATTTTAAGCTATCATATGTCTGAGTTGATTAGTTTATACATTCTATCACTGTATTTTACATATTTTAATTAACCATAAAATGCCAAGAGCTCACAGCTTTCCTTAATTTTGAAATAGTTTACAGGTGGCATTAAAAAAGTGTCTTAAAGAGTAGTTCATTTTTTTTGTTTGTTTTTTCATGAAATCAGTTCTTGGGCACCTTTTTTTTTTGTCTCAAATTATCATTTAGCAATAATTTAAATTCTAGTGGGAAATTATGACTTAAATCTTAGCTGTTAGGTATTATTTACCTTTTATCACACATATTATCATTCTCTTCCTCAAATTTGATAAGGTTGGTTTAAGTGTTTACTGGGGTTAAGTGTTCTCTGTCATTACTGAGAAATAATTGTTGAAGTAAACTCTTGGATTCAGTTGCCAGGAGCTACTTTTTCCTTCTGTCATATTGAGGACCATTTTATGGAGATAAAGTTAATGTTCATAGTATTGATTCATAGTCTTCCTTTGTGAAAATATATCTTAGTAGGAAGTTTACTTTTATATATAAATGTATTGAGTTAGAATTCTACTTATTTATTTACATACTTAGCCATGTAAGGAATAAAAATTAATGCAGAACTGCATTAAATAAAACTTATTTTTAGAATTAATTCATTTTCTCCAAAATATTTCTTTAAGAGAACTAAGATACCCCCGATAATCAAGTTATTCATGTTGAATGTACAGGATGGCACACGCAGCATTTCATCAGATAAGTATATAATCTTTAGTGCACATGTAAAAATACCTGTCTAAATAATCTATATTGAAATTTAGTTATTCAAACAAGGACATTTATTCTTTTAAAGACTATTAAATTGTCAGCCACTTAGAAAATGATCTTCCCATCACAACATTTCTGGAGTGAATTTTTGTAATGCATATGGAAATGAGAATAGACCAGTTGAAGGCCATGCTGAAAAGAAGTTGTGGAGACAGAAATATTCATTTTAATTTTCATCAGGGTTTTTAAAACATCCAGAATATCTATTGTAGAAATATCTCCAATGGAGGAGAAGAACAAATTTTCCAGTTTAAAATTACTTCTACTTATCCTAATCCACGAAAGCTGCTCTCATGTATATCAAACAGACATTTTTCATTCTTCCTCACACATGACCTTCTATTCCGCCAAGCCGCCTCCTCCCCACCTGAGACTCCTGTAGCATCCATATTACAACTCGGCGTTTCCTTTGGTGTCAAGTCTTTCCCTCGTTGTTCTCAGCTCCACCTTTACTTGTTTTTCTGAGCAAAGGCCCATTTCATTTTCTCCTGGAATTCTATAAGGAAACTGGCTTTTGGTTAACTTTTCGTTTTCTGTCCGCTCTATTGTTTTCCATGCTTTCTGATCCTTCTAAGTTTAGAGTAAGAAAAGAAAAAAATTGTCCTATGTTCTCTGAAAGGTCCAGGATTTTAGAGATAACATACTTTGGGTCCTTTCGTGGTTTCTCTGGAGGCAGTCTGTGCCTGTGGTGTGGTGTGGTTCCTTATGGTGGATGAATTTGTCTCTTAGCTGAGTTTCATCCACATCCAGGTGATAAAGTTCTAGAACCTAGGTGAGGTTCGGTGGGCTGAGGTCCGGAGCAAATGACCAAGAAAGAATTCTTGAGACATCTTTGGTGCAAAATGGTGGTTTATTAAAGCACGGGGACAGGACCCATGGGCAGGAAGAGCTGCTGTCCTGGGTTGTGAGGGATGGCAGGTTATGTACCCTGGTTGGGGGAAGGTGAGGGGAAGAGAGATTTCAACGGAGTTTTCATATGCTAAAGAGGGCCTACAAGGTGCCAGGATGTCAGAGGCCTACTGGAGGCCTTGCCCTTGTGGCTTGATCAATGTTGTCTTTAGACCAGCCACATTAAGATAGTTGGGAGACTTTTTGGTGGGATGTCACAATCCTGCTATCAATCGTCTTTGTTAGTGAGATTTAGGACATTTGTAAGCCAAGGGAGACTCCTGTCTAGCAGGATTGTGAGCTCTGCAAGTTAACTATTTGCTTATTGTTCTTGGCAGTCAGGGCTGCCTGAGGGAGGCTACACATAGGACTGAGGAGGAGCGGATGGAGTGGGGGTACAAGGCGCCAGCTTTTGCTTTGTCTTCAGCCAGCCTCGTGCTCCCTCATCACAGGGACCTTCCACCTTTCACCTTACCCTACCCCCTTACCTTTCTAGGAAGCCTTTTGCAAAAAACTGTGCTCTTGTTTGTTTTTTCCTGTGTAGCCTGTGTCCAATGCACAGAAATGTTCCAGCATCTTTGCTTTGATGGACTCTGGGAATGGAGTAATTCTCAGGTCTGATGCCACAGTGGCTTCAGGCAACCTTTTGTTCTTGAGAGTCCTGGGGCAATGTTCTACTTCTCTCCATACCTAGTGCTCTAAGTGGTTGTGTTAAAACCCTTTTCTCAAGAATTCCAAATAGAAGGCAGCATTCCCTTCCCTTTTCTCAGGGAAGCCTGGGCTTTTTCTTCTCACTAAAGGAATATTCTTTAGGGGAACCCTGGTGGTTCAGTTGGTGAAGCTTCTGACTTGGTTTCAGCTAAGGTCATGATCCTGGGGTCGTGAGGTCCAACTCTGAGAGGAGGAGTCCTCTGAGATTCTCTCTCCCTTGCTCTCTTTCTGTCCCTCCTCCTACTCTCTCTTTCAAAAATAAATATATTTTTTAAAAAGAATTATTCCTTAAAAATAATATCTCTCAACCTCCATTTTCCTCATCTTTTCATACCTTTGAGAGTAAGGGATTTCTATGGCTATTTAACATCTAGTTTACTTTCTCTTAGAGTCTTTTGTGTCTTACCATATAACTTACTTTGGAATGTGGCTTGTCTGACATCTTTATTTTAGCATTTGATTATAGTAAATGAAAAAAAAATCTGTGAATAAAGGAATATCTAAATTTATTTCCTAATTCCTTCTTGTGTGAATTTCTCCCACCCTTTCTCTTTATGAAGTAATAAACAGAAGGATTTTCAGTTAGTGCTAATGATTTTCAAAATCTGTTCATCTCCTTTAGGACAAAAGCTGCATTAGCAAGTACAAAGGAGCTCAAGGAGCAATGTTTGAAGTGGGCTTGTGGATATGGGATTAGGAATATGTACTAAAAACTCAGGAATCCTTGAGCTGACATGGAAGAGTATAGAATTTATATTCATAGCCTTTCCCCATTTTCACTTTTCATCATTAATATTAACTAGTCTATGCTACAAAAATATTTCAAGAAAATCAGAAAAATATTTATGCTTTAATGAACAATTTTAAAGTTAATATAAAATTTAATAAAGCATAGCAATTGTAACGAAGTTTAAGTTATTCAACGATAGTCTCCAGTATTATTATTAACATCATCATCATTGTCCCAATTTGAACTGGACGTGTAAGTATCAGAACATACTAGATGCAGAAACATGAGTTAATGTATCTGGGACAGACATCTGTTTATTTAGTTTTTTCCCTTATAGCCATATTAGGATTCTTCAGTTCATTCATGGTTCCATTTATTTGTTTTTTTGTTTGTTTGTTTGTTTTTTTAAAGAAAGCAAATTAAACTACTATAATTTGGGGTCTGTTATCTACACAGCATGACTGTATATTTAAATGAAAATACTGAAAAGAAGGTTCCCATTACTGATCCCATGTCAGGCACTCATCTAAGTGCTTTGATGGCATCACCCCATCTAATTCCACAAATCTATGAGTTACTAGTACTATTTCCATTTTACACGAGGAAACTGCACTTACATATGGTTGAGCGGGGAAGTAGGATTTCACATTTGTTTTACATGTGGACATAGCACATACTCTTAATGACTACAATACTCTGACTATAATGATTTCCTATAACATTTATAGTTAGTTCAGAGACACTTCATATTAATATCAGCATGTTATAAGGATTTTTTAAAAACTGAATTTATACAAAATCATCTTACCAAATTATGCAGATCATTTTTACTTTTTAGCACAAAGTAGAATTTATATGATCAGACATTTATATATCTGTACACATAGGTGTAGGAAAACAGGCTCAGACCAGATATTTCTTGCATTAATTTTTTTAAAAATTCAAGATAGAAAAAGTTGAACTGTTCTTTTTAAAAAGTGTAATAAATAGACATATTAATCAAATACCCAAATTCCCTATAATTATATATACATTGGTTCCATTAACATTAATGAGAAATAAAAGTCTGGGGAAATATGACTTAGTAAAGATTGTACAAATGAAAAGTTAGGTTCTATTTCAATCATTTGAGCTAAGAGAGTTTACAGGGTTCTAATAGTACCTGCAACATTTACATCAGATCTGAATCATGTTTCGTTCTGGTATATAAAGCAGGGAAGCTAATGTGATACTGTGGGGGGAAAATCCACATAATGAGTGATCAAAGAGCCTAAAGGGCTCCTATTATATGTCTTAGGTTTCATTTTACCTCTCATTTATGTGTAGCAATGAGGTGTGAAAATTGTGCTTTGGTTGTCTTAAGTATCGGTAAACTGCATCACACCACACTTCTTTACTACTTAATGGGAATGAGTGAGATTCACTTTACAATTAATTCCTGCATTTAAATGAAAAAGATAATATCCAAATGGTGTTATACTTCCTGTTGGAATGAGGTTTTTCCAGTGAATGATTCACTAGTTCTTTCAAGTCTAGTTAGCAATAACGTCTTTTTGTAAGATTTTTTTTTTACACTGAAGAGCTTTCCAAGTACATTTTTGTACAAACTGTACTCAATAAATATTAAATTATCTCATGGAATATATTTTCACTGGGGGGGTGATAGGTAGCCAGACCAATATCCAGTGATAGTGTTTCTAAGATCTAGTTTAGGGGTAAAGTGAAATTCTCACCCCATAAAGGACTAACCAAATGCAATTTTTAATATTGCCATTACTAAACGAAGGTTCTTTGCCATGTCTAAATCCTTAGAATTCACAGGTTATTAAATGTGTGGTTTAATGACTCATTTCAAAAGAGGTTAATTTAATAGATTTTTGCTAAGTCAGTGAGTGTCCTAAGAAAATGAGAATTTTTTTTTCTTAAAGATTTTACTTATTTATTTGTGAGAGTGAGCATGTCCCTGGGGGAGGGGCAGAGGAAGAGGGACAAACAGACTCCCCACTGAGCAGAGAACTGGAAACAGCCAGATTCTAGGACCCCAAGAATATGACCTAAGCTGAATGCAGATGCTTAACAAACTGAGCCACCCAGGTACCCAGAAAATGAGCTTTTCAATGACTTTATATCTTGCCATTGTTATGGATGGCATGTTTATCCCTCCCCACCTCTTGCCCCCCAGTCATATGTTAAAACCTCAGTATGATTGTGTTTGGAGATGGAGCATGGGGGAGGTGGTTAGGTTTAAATGACATCATAATAGGACTAATGCCCTTCTAAGAAGAGAAAGAGACTAGAGTTCATTCTGTAGGCCCAGTGTGGACATGGTTATCTATACCCAGGAACTGGGCTCTCTTAGGACATTGGACCTGCTGGTACCTTGATCTGGGCTTCCTAGCCTCTAGTGTTGTAGATACAAATGTCTGTTGTTTAACCCGCCCAGTCTATGGTTTTTCTGTCATAGCTCTTCAAACTGACTAAAATAATCAACTTCCTTTTACTTCTGGATTAGATCGCTTTTCTTCCTTCCCACTATGTTGGCAAAAGTATTTATTTAGACCTTGAGAATTCAGAGTATTAGTCAATCTCTATCATAATTTCTTCTTTTTTTAAATTTTACTCATTTTTCAGTGTTCTAAAATTCATTGTTTATGCACCACACCCAGTGCTCCATGCAATACATGCCCTTCATAATACCCACCAACAGGCTCTCCCAACCCCCCCCCCCAACCCCTCCAAAATCCCCAGTTTGTTTCTCAGAGTCCACAGTCTCATGGTTCTTCTCTCCTTCTGATTCCCCCCCCCCCAGTCATTTCTCCTCTCCATCTCCCAATGTCTTCCATCTTATTCCTTATGCTCCACAAGTAAGTGAAACCATATGATAATTGACTTTCTCTGCTTGACTTATTTCACTCAGCGTAATCTCTTCTAGTCTTGTCCATGTTGATAGAAAAGTTGGGTATTCATCCTTTCTGATGGAGGCATAATACTCCATTGTATATATGGACCATATCTTCTTTATCCATTCATCTGTTGAAGTGCATCTTGGTTCTTTCCACAGTTTGGGGACTGTGGCCATTGCTGCTGTTGAACATTGGGGTACAGATGACACTACAGACAAAGGGCCGATATCCAAGGTCTATAAGGAACTCCTCAAACTCAACACACACAAAACAGATAACCACATCAAAAAATGGGCAGAAGACATGAACAGACACTTCTCCAAAGAAATACAAATGGCTAACAGACACATGCAAAAATGTTCATCATCATTAGCCATCAGAGAGATTCATATCATAATTTCTTTAAAGAAACTCGAAGAAGTCAGTGCAGAAGTAATTATAGGAGTAATACAGACTGGTACCATCTCTTTTGCCAAGAAGACAGTTCTATCTACTCATTCACACAAACAACTTTTTGAGATTGTATTTGAACCAAATGCTTGCTTGCTTTTTAAGATGGAGACTTCTAAAAAGTTAAAAAAATTATCACTGGGTAGTATTATTAGTAATTCCATTTCTATTTTTGCTTCATTCTCTTCTATTTTTCAAAGTGTGGCTATAATTAAATATTGTATATAATCTTGTACATTGCTAACACAGGCATATATCTTAGGATGCAGATTTGCAGCAGGCTGAAAGAGGGTTCTTTTGTATTCATCTGAATTTAAAGGTATAATCAGAAATGTTAGGGCACCTGGATGGCTTGATTGGTTAAGCGACTGCCTTCAGCTCAGGTCATGATTCTGGAGTCCCTGGATTGAGCCCCACATTGGGATCCCTGTTCAGCAAGGAGTCTGCTCCTTCCTCTGCCCCTCCCCTTACTCTTTCTCTCTCTCTCTCTCTCTCATCCTCTCTCTTTCAGATAAATAAATAAAATCTTTAAAAAAAGAATATTTGTAAGACTTTAAAGTGATAACATAAATTTAACTGATGTTTGGAATTACTACCTTTCTTATCTCACTGCTCCATACTTTCTCATGTTATGTCAAAATGACTTGATTTGAAAGAATATTTTCCTTGTCAAAGAAGTGGCTTTTTTGGTTAGGTGTCAAAGAAGTAAGTTCTTTGTAAGAGGAATAAAAACTATTTTTCCTAGACTTTTCCTCCAAAGATCTTGCAGACTTCTTATAATCTTAAATTTTATGCAATGCTTTTAAATTCTATTTCTCAAAATATGTGAGATTCCATCTCTAAAAAGTCTGAAACCCCCACTGCAAAAAATAATATATATATTTGAGCAGTCTTCACTAATAATAATTCCTCATATTTTGATGAACTTACTGGACCAATAAAAAGTCATTGTATTCCAGTCTAGTGAATAAGTAGAGTTATCAGTCTGCAAAGAACGATTTTTGGCAAAATTGTGAAATGGTAATAAAGTGTTCTTTTCCCAATTGCTCCATGGGCAAATTTTTTATTAGAGTAAGAAATGTTACATTTTAAAATATTAAACAGTTTTTCACAAAGATCTTCAGAAATAAATAGATGCTCTCATCTTTATCAAAACATCTATTATAGGGACCTCTGGGTGGCTCAGTCAGTTACACAACTGCCTTCAGCTGAAGTCATGATCCCAGAGTCCTGGGGTTGTGTTCTGCATCGGGCTCCTTGCTCAGCCAGGAGCCTGCTTCTCCCTTGCCTGCTCTGTCTGCTGCTCTCCTTGCTTGTGCGTTCACTCTCTCTCCCTGACAAATAATAAAAATAAAAAATCTTAAAAAACAAAACTAAACTAAAAAACAGTAAACTTACCATTGTTTAGTAAGCACTTGGGAATAAATCCTAATAAAGGGTATATTGCTCCACTTTTCTCAGGAAGACAGAGAAAAAGTTGATTTTTTCCCTCAACGTCCAAAATACAGTTGATGTAATGAGTCTATGTCTTTGAATCAGTCACCTCCTAAGTTCAAACTGTGCAGTTTTTCTCTAAATATTAATTGCTATTATATATAATATACTATTATGCTATGCCAATATATACAAATAATTTAGAGAGATTATAAAATACATTAAAATGTGTTCTCCTGGCTAGTTAAAATTACTTCTCCAGGACTTCCTATTTGGTGGCATTTTGTTTTCTCTCACAATTATTCAAGAACCTCCTTCTAACATTTTGCCACCTTCTCTTCCAGGCCCCACGGTCACCTAAATATTGTACTTATTCTTTCTATAAGCATTATAAATACACTTTTCTTTATAGATAACTTGTGTCCACCGTCTATCCCAATCTCTTGTATGTTTAGATTTAATATTCTCTGTCTGGACTATCCATAGGTGATAATGAAAGTGCACAGCATATGATGCTTTGTATTTCTGCTGAAATCCAGTGTGAATCATGTGCATTGTTAATTGGTGTGGTGACATGCGTCTTTGCTCCACTGACAGTGTCTAGTAAAGTACCAAGCAACTGGCTTCTGTGCACGATTTTTGGTTCTTCTATAAACTAATCTTCTTAAATTAATTTTTAAATTATTTATTTATTTATTTATTTTTCCTTTTTTTTTAGCAGGCTCCCTGCTGAGCAGAAAACTCAATGCAGGGCTTGATCCCAGGACCCTGGGATCATGACTTGAGCCAAAGGCAGAGGCTTTAACCCACTGAGCCATCCGGGCAACCCTAAATTTATTTTTTTAAAGAAGGAAGAGAACTTTGATTCTTTCTTAATATGGCCATAAAATAAGAAGTAAAGTTTAACTACCATAAACTGCAGGTACTTTTGAAATCATTTATATTAACTCCAATAAACCATTAAATTTGTTTCCTACTTTAGTTCTCTAGAACGTGCTATTTAGCTTAGGAGCTCAGTCCTTACAAGAATAGGATATTTGGGGGGTTTTTAGGGTTCATTTCTTTATCTTCAGATGAAAATGCTCTCCTTGTGGCCATCTAATAAGTGAACCACACCTGTATACTTAGGCGGTCCCTGAGGATCCTTGAAAGAGCCTTTATTGTGATTCTGACCAAGTAGCAACTATCTCAGTTGCTTTCTCATCTTTGTTGACACGATCCATGTTCCCTTTCCTTTATTTATTTATTTATTTATTTATTTGGCAGAGATCACAAGTAGGCAGAGATGCAGGCAGAGAGAGAGGAGGATGCAGGCTCCCTGCGGAGCAGAGAGCCCAATATGGGGCTCGATCCCAGGACCCTGGGATCATGACCTGAGCCGAAGGCAGAGGCTTTAACCCGCTGAGCCACCCAGGGGCCCTCCTTTTCCTTTTCCTGAAAAATTATTTCTTATGAAATTTCTTTCGATAACTAACTTCATTGTGAAATTAACTACATCCTGTAACTGATTCTGAATATGCTTGTTTAAGATTTTATTTATTTATTTGACAGAGAGAGTTCACAAATAGGCAGAGAGGCAGGCAGAGAGAGAGGAATGGAAGCAGGCTCCCTGCTGAGCAGAGATCCGATGCGGGGCTTGATCCCAGGACACTGAGACCATGACCTGAGCCAAAGGCAGAGGCTTTAACCCACTGAGCTACCCAGGCACCCCCTGAGTATATAGTTTTAAGCCGGATTCAATGGTCCTGATGAAAATGTCTGAAACAGAAAGGGATGAGGAACATAAAAGTTATTGCTTCTAGAGAACATTTTTTTTTCCCTTTTACCTCTACATGGTGTAAAAAATTTATCTCAGGCAGAAAACTTTGCTGGTTAGAAAAGAAAGGGTTCTACCTGGGGACTTCCATGGAGTGTGCCCCATTTTCTTTCCTCCACAGGTGAACAAATCTAGTGTTTGTGAAAAAGCAACAATAGCAATAGTCGAGATACATAGTAATAACGTTATTCATGAGTTTTATAATGTTGGAAAGCTCGTTGGCAGAATTGTCCCTATGGATATAAAAAATTGTGAGCTGTTAGTCATACTTAAATTTTCTCACAAATTAGCATAAGGTTTCGATACTAGTGGTAAACATAATTAACACTAGAGAACTATTTAAATAAAGTCGCTATAACTGCCATTATTTATCTGCAAAGCTGGAGGCTGCGATATTAAAACATGTACTGTATCTACTTTTAAAAGAATTGTGAGTAATAATCAAAAACACTCCATAAATAAGAAAAGCATAGAAATACAGCAAAGGAAATAAATTTTAACTGTAAAAAGTTATTGTAGATATGCAAGTATTATTTTTGTTACAAAGTGATGTTTTTGAATAGAAAAAGTCAATGCATATAATTGAAACTCTGTAATTCAAGGGTTGAATTAAATAGAGTATTTCTCACACACACACAAAATGTACCCCATTATTTTTCCTATCTTGTGCCCTGTATTTCAAATACAATTTTAATTGTCTTGATTGAATTACAGAAATTAAATATGTGTACATACTCTTGAGACCCATTTGTAATAGTATTTACATGTACAAAAACACAAATTTGGACAAACTTGTAAAATAAGGGTTTTAAAATATTTTTGGCAGTGGCACTTTTTTTTCAAATAAAATCTTGCTTTTAAAATCACAAGTAGGCAACTTTCATACTAAAATGAAAATAACAGATCTATCGAAATACTGTCTGATCCACTTTTTCTCTGATCTTCCTCCTCATGGTGAGGCTCTCCCAGAACTTTCAGATCTGGGACTCAGTTTGAAAGCCCCTTTCCAGGTACATCTTTGAAAACAAAACTGATCACAACTACAAAGTCCCAACAGCTGACTTACTCACACTGAGCTTTGCCCGGGGTCTGTTAGTTAGTAAATATTTACTGAACCTTGGGCCCTTTCGTAGAATTCAAAAAGTAGGAAAGAAGAAATGGCAAGTGAGGAATGGCATTAACTCCAGCAAAGCTGGGCACAATGTTAGGTCCTAGTCCGAATGAGATAAAAATACCAAACAGAAATAAGGATAGAGAAAAAAAAAGATTGAGGAAGAGGACGAAAACAAAACACAACAGAGGTTTTTGAGTGCCACGTAGAACATTTTAGTGTGGTGGAAAATACAGACATGTTGGGAGCATGGAACATGATGGAAGCTAAATTTTTAATGTGGTATGCATTTATGTACACTAATGGAAGAGAAGGACTACACTTCAACCAGTCAACCAAACGCCATTAAATGTCATTTATCTTGATTGGCTTTTGGATTGCCATGGGATTCTCTAACTAAGTGCATTTTAGGTACTTGCCTGTTCCACCTGTGCCCTTCAAAATCTTCCCTGAAATGAGGAAGTAAGTCCAGTGGGATGTTGTGTGATATGCTGGTGGGTTTCACTCGTTATGAATGATATTCTAATCTGTGGTGCATCTTTACTCCACTTCTGCTATGGAAGCTTATTGATGCTGGTTTAATTTCTTTCTCTCTCTTTTTTTTTAATATTTGATTTTGCTACTCAGTGATTCTATGACAGATGTGATTTACATTTTTGATGATTAGACCTTTGGGAACCCTTCATACTTCAGCACTGAAGGAAGGAATGTTTGAACCTTTTTAGTAGTGACTATTATACATAGCTGACAAACCAAGCAGAAAATGTACTTTATGTCCACATCTCATGGACATATTGCTATCATGGACATATTATTTAAGGAGCTAGGGAGGCATTCCAGCTTGTATGGTGTCACAGCTCACTTGTGGGGTGGTCCTTGGTGGGAGAGGGAAAAAGCCTATAGTCTGCAGCTAATCATGCGACGTGAAGCTTGAGCAAGGAATGTGATAGAGAGGAAGTCAGAAACCCAATGTTTGCTTGTTTTTGTTATCTTGATCCCAATATTTTTTAAGTAGGTTTTTTTTTTTTTTAGTTGCAAAAAATGCTAGCATCTTCCCTCCAAATATCATTGATGACTTTTTAAAGGCCTCTGCACTCATGGTTCATCTCCCTCTCTGATATCCCCCCCTTCAGTTTTCCCTTCCTTCCCCTACCATCCTTTGTTAGGCTGGTGATGGATATTAAGTAGGGCACCTCTTGTAATGATCACTGGGTGTTGTATGCAAATGGAATACTACATCAAAAACTAATAATATGGGGCGCCTGGGTGACTCAGTGGGTTAAAGCCTCTGCCTTTGGCTCAGATCATGATCTCAGGGTCGTGGGATCGAGCCCCGCATCGGACTCTCTGCTCAGCAGGGAGCCTGCTTCCCTCTCTCTCTCTGCCTGTCTCTCTGCCTACTTGTGATCTCTCTCTCTCTCTGTAAAATAAATAAATAAAATCTTAAAAACTAATGATATACTATATGATGACTAACATAACATAATAAATAAAAAGAATAAAGGCCTCTACACATGAGGTAATTTTATATTAATCATTGCTTAAGGAATTTTTGGTAGAATTGCTGCCCAAGTTTTGACCCCTTTACAATCACAAAACTTAACTTATTTGTACATCTAGTTATTTCTTAGCATTTTGCATTGGATTCTGCTACTTCTAACTGATTTCCTAGTTGACCATAATATAACATAATTTTCTTCATGTTCAAATACATTTTTGGAATTCTTAAAGACCATGCCATACTTGTTACAATTTTAGATGAGGTCATGACGTCCTGAAATCTTCTCATTAATTTGTTTAATTTAATTGACTGTGTTTCCAATGAACAGGATATAACCATGGCAATAACCATAGTTAAAAATATAATTTAAATTCTGTAACACCTTAAAGAGGAGAACAAATAAATGATAATAAAAATATCAAAAAGACATTTTGAGATTTTTTTTACTGGAGAACTATATGAAAGTTAAAAAACTATATATATATATATATATATATATACACACACACACACACACACACTATGTATAAGTGTATACATATACACTATATATGTATATATATGGATACATATATGTATATATGTATATATATGTATACACTATATACATATATATACATATGTACATATATCTGTGTATATATACACACACACACATATATATATATTTCTAAAGTATTTAATGGAATCCAAATTTGCTAGGAACTTCAATAATTTTATAGGTCACTTTTAATGGTTTAGTAAAAGACCACAAGGGAAATTAAAATTTATTAGAAGTTCTGAGGAGATACACAGCACACTTGGAGTGGGCACATGGGAAGGCAAGGTGCAGGTAGAAAAGGGCAGGAGGGCCTGGAGTACATGGTTTTGTTAGGGTCCATTGTGGAGGCCTTTGCAACTCCCAGCTAAAGCTGGATTGGTCAATTTAAACCAATAAAGAGTGGGGTTCTGGGGTTCCACAGGGTTCCACAGGGGTTTTACAGGAGGGACACACAAGGGGAAGGCCCTAAGAGGCCTAAGAGATTGTTGCTCACAAGGAGGGTTGGGGAAGTCCTATCAGGAGCTTACATTTGTTGTGAGTCTGTGGGTTGCTCTCTAGGACATGCAATTATGGGATGGCTGGGATCATTTCAAGTCCTTGGCAGTCAGCTTGGCCACACGAATGGATGCTAAGGCAGCAGAATTGTGGAGGGTTTTAGTTAAATGCTGGACTCACACATTCACCCAGGTCATTACAAGTGAAAGTGGGGAAACCTGAGTAAGGTTGGCAAAATGTATAAATGTCAATACATTGGTTGGGGTATTATACAACAGTATAGCAGATTTCAGTGGTGGAAACAGAGTAAAGTACACATAAGATCTCTTTGTATTATTTCTTACAGCTTTGTGTGAGTCTATCTCAATCAAAATTTAATTAAAATGTTTAAAAAGATACATATTCATTTAAAATATTTAGAAAAGATGAATAAACCCAAAGAGGAAAGTTGCCCCTGTATAGTCAATATTTTCCTCATCTTCTTCAGGGCACTTTCCAGAGAGTGAAATAGTGTGATTCAGTTTCCACCAGCAATAGAGTTTGTCCCAAATAAGGTCATCATGCTGGAGTCTGATCAAGCAGTATTAACTGAGTAAGAGGAATTGTGGACAATTAACACATATTATGCAGTTATTATAACTTCTTTATGACTGTGGGAAATAACTTCCCTATCCAGTAAATATTGTGGCAGAAGCTGTTAACACTTTAGAGTTGGAATGGACCTCTTGAATTATGTAGTCCCACCTCTGATTTCTCATACGGGGAGACAGGTTTGCAGAAGTTCAGTGACTTACCAAGGGTGCACAGCTGCTGAGTGGTGGAGGTGGGATCACCCGTGCAGAGCTCATACTATGACACTCTACAACCGATGGTGACACCTACTAGCATTTAAAGGGAGGGGAGTATTTTTTTTTTTTTAAGATTTTATTTATTTATTTGACAGAGAGAGAGATCACAAGCAGGCAGAGAGAGAGAGGGGGAAGCAGGCTCCCTGCTGAGCAGAGAGCCCGATGCGGGACTCCATCCCAGGAGCCTGGGATCATGACCTGAGTCGAAGGCAGCAGCTTAACCTACTGAGCCACCCAGGCGCCCCACCTACTAGCATTTAAAAGCATTGTCTATACTTAATGACTATACAGTTCTTGTATTTGAAAATTGCAGTCTTAGATGATGGAGGCTTGAACTGGAGGCCTAGATTAAACTTCATGTGGAAACAAATTGAATGCTTCTAGAAACGTTTGTTCTATTGAGATCTTCAAAGTTATCAGGAGGGCGCCTGGGTGGCTCAGTGGGTTAAGCCGCTGCCTTCGGCTCAGGTCATGATCTCAGGGTCCTGGGATCGAGTCCCGAGTCGGGCTCTCTGCTCAGCAGGGAGCCTGCTTCCTTCTCTCTCTCTCTGCCTGCCTCTCAGTGTACTTGTAATTTCTCTCTGTCAAATAAATAAATAAAATCTTTAAAAAAAAAATCTCAAAGTTATCAGGAGTACAACGAATGCTAAAGTTTGACATTAATGTCTCAGAATGAAATAACAGGTTATTCTTTCTTAATATTATACTCACCTGCAGTGATGAAAGTTTAGATGAACACTTGTGACTTAATTCATAATTCCTCTAAGAAGTTTGTCGCCACTCATTTATTTTTCTTTTCACACAGTCCCTCATTTGAGCACTCACCTTCCTGGTTTTGTTCACTTGGAATCTTAGAATGCTTCTCAGAATTCAGTAAGTGTTCATGAAGCATTATGATGACTTAAATCTGTGTTTCAGTGTGTAATTAACATTAGTTAAATATATCTTAGTATGAGAAACTTCAGCATAAGAAGATCGCATAACGTAAGGTCTAAGACAAAGGGGACATTCCCATCACAGCACATACGTTCCTGTATTGACGTATGGGCTCACATTGCAATAAAATGTCTTATTCGGAAGTATTAACAGGCTTCCTGGAAAAAGGAATTGTGAATATTTTAAAATTATTAAAATAACAAACATTTAGAAAAAAATCAGTGAAAAACATAGAAGATAGAGACCATTCATTTTGTTCATTTTTCTCAGTCTATACAAAATCCAAGGTTTGAATCAGGAGAGAAACCTAGTATAATGTGAGATTTGGAATGCCTGGCCCCAAATCTGTCTACGTCTCTCCATCTCCATTGCCAGTTTTACTTTCACCTTTCCTAATACAGTTACTCCTCAGGCATCTTCTTTTTTCCAAGATTATCCCACTTGCCACCCCTTATTTATTTATTTATCTATCTATTTATTTATTAAAGATTTTAATCTTTCTGCTGAGCAGGGAGCCTGATGCAGGGCTGGATCCCAGGACCCTGGGATCATGACCTGAGCCGAAGGCAGAGGCTTTAACCCACTGAGCCACCCAGGTGCCCCTTGTGACCTCTTTTAATCCACTGTCCTCTGGCCATCTGGACTCATTTAAAAAAGACAAGAAAAGAGAGAAGGAAAGCAGGGATAGAGGAACTGGAGGAGTTGGATGTGTTTTTCCTTCATTGTGATGGTGGCATCATGGGTGCTTGCATATGTCCAGACTCACCAGATGCACACAATAAGTATGTGCAGTTCTTTGTAAGGATCAAACAAAAAACTATCCCTGTATTCTCATTGTCCTGACCCTAAAATCTGGAATTTACCTGCTCACAAGTTTGTACATTTGGGTTTTTGTTTTTGTTTTTGTTTTTTAAAGATCTTACTTATTTATTTCAGAGAGAGAGAGAGCACAAGCAGGGAGAGTGGTAGAGGGAAAAGCATGTTCCCCTCTGAGCAGGGAGCCCAATTCAGGACTCCATCCCAGGACCCGGGGATCATGGCCGGACCCGAATGCAGATGCTTAAGCGCCTGAGCCACCCAGGCATCCCTCACAAGTTTATGTATTAAGAAGACCCTGTTTATTTTCTGATTTCGTCTAGTGCCCGCTTCCTGCTTTTACTAATGCTCCAGACACACAGGCTTTGCTTGTTTGTTTGTTTCTTATATGTGCCAAGTCCTTTCACATCCTATGAACTTTGTACTGATATTCCTTCAACATTTTTTTCTCATCACTCAGACCTGAGATTATATGTTTCCTCTGGAGAGAGGCCTCCCTCATCATTCTATCTAAAGTCATTCGCATAATGTCTCACTTTTTCTTTAAAAAAATATGTATCTCAGATAGAAATCATACTGTATAATTAATTGTTAATTGTTAGTTATCTCTTTCCCTTTGCCCCAAGTAGGCTTCATTAAGCAAGGATCTTTTATGCCATGTTTATTACTGTATTCTCAGAATCTGTATCAGTGCTTAGCACATACTAGACACTCAAATATTTGTTAATGGATGTGTACCATCTCCCAATCCTTGGTTTATTCATTTGCCCTACAAAGCAAATCTATACAGGAACAGTGAAGGGCTCAATTTTAGAAATAGCACAGAAATAATTGTTTCTGATATCCCATGTGATCATTAATAAATTTTCAAAATTGTTGATGAGAGACCGATGAGTATGAATATTGATAAGTAATACTGAAATGCCACTCCAGGCTCTTCTCTCTCATCACATACATGATGCATACAAATGATCTTTTGGAATGTACATCTATAAGGAATGTAATGGTAGAGCATGGTCACAGCTATCAGCTCACTAGATTGAAAAGGAAAAACCGAAATTTTTAAAAAAGAAATTTTAGTGAATTTTTCTCCCTAGGACTCTGACAGTTGTTTTTTTCCTCTGAATAATTTTTCTCTTGCATGTTTTCTGTTTGTCAGAGATATTCTGTGAGTCACTATCATAGCTGGGAGACAATTTGACTCAAGGACTTATGAAATAGAATCATACCATTAGGTAATTGGAAATTATTCCGTATTTGCACAAAACCAAAAGACTATCCTTCAAAGGAAAATTATCACAGCTTTCAAACAATGACTCTTTTGTATTCTGTATTATAGATACTAAATTGTTAGGACAAGGCACTCTCCCATACACAAAACACTACATAATCAATTTTCCACTCTTCTATCAGCTTTCTCTAAGCACTGACAAAGAGTATTCTTTATCAGATGCTACAATTTCATAGTTATGTTAAATATTTCTAAAATTATCAAAATCTTGTATGATTCAATTAAGTATTTTTAAAAGTAATTTTTCTCACTTTGGATAAAAATGTTTATTGATGAAATCTAAACAACAGACACAGTATTTAGCCTAGGTGACAGCAACATCAGGAACATGAAAATTTTGTAAAGAAAACCTTATCATCATTTTAAAGTTGAAAACAATTTCTTGAATGTTGCTATAAGAGAAAGATGTGTGTATCAAGGAATTACATATTATCCAAACATTCACCTGGCTATTTATAAGAGAGGATGATGGAAGTGGTTTTATTTGTTTTATTATTTGATCAAGTATTTACCCTTGAATTGTCTAATATTTTAATTTTTCAGTTCACATTTCTAACATAAATCAGTTAATGACAAAGATGTTTTTGGCTGCCTGATAAGTATAAGAAACTGTATTAGAAAAAAATGATGATGACACAGTTACTTTTCCCTCATGACAAATTAGAAGTTATATGCACACATGAAATACCAGTGGAAAAATTTCAAGTCAAATTTTCTAAAATTTCAAAATGGTATAAAAATAGATAATGGTGGTGTCAGTAATCAAGACCTCTTAAGGTAGCCAGGAGGGCCTTTCTGAGAAGTTGAAATTTAAAGTGAAGCTTGCATAGTAAAAACGTATCAGCCACATCTACATCTAAGCAAAAAGCATTGCAGGTAGAGGAACTGACAAGTCAAAGACTCAAGGACAGGGAATTTTTATGTAGATTCCAGGAGCTACACACCAGAGTGGCTAGACCACAACTGAGCAAATGGGGAAGTATGCTAGATGAGATTGTGTAAGTTAACAGAGACCTGTTCGCAATTATGTGGAATTTTATATAAAGAACAATTATAGTTATTTTAAATAAAAGACTACAGAATCTGTTTTTTTTTTCTTTCTTTTATAATTGTAGTATGGGTATTCTGTGAAGAATTAATTTAAGTGAAAAGAAAAGAGAAAGAGGAGACCATTTTAGAACAATACCATAGTCTCAGAAGAAATCACCGTGGCTCAGTCTAACATTGTGGCACTGAATGTAGAGAAGAGTGAACTGGCTTTGGCTTTATATGTGATAACCATGATTTGATGGAAGTTGGAGGTAGAAAAGAAGGCCAGCCCTTGGGAAAAGCAGTTTTGGACACAAAAGATTTAGGCTGCCACTCAGCTGCCTAACAGTGTATCTTGGGCTTGCAGCACAACCTTAGCAAGAGATAAAGATCCTACAGAGCTTGTGCCAGACTTCACACTTTGTGTGGGGCTATCTTTTCTTTTTTCAAAGCTCAGTGAATGCTCTTACACGGTCTTTACCTAAAGCATGTGTGTCACATGGCACATGGCCAACTCCACTGGTTTCACCAGTTGTATAGGAAGAGAGGACAAAGTCCTTCCTATTGTGACACAAGAGGGATAAATGTGGGCAAGTTTCCCTGAAATAACCACCTGGAGAGACCCACTAGCTGCAGGGGACTGATGCTTACTACTGAAGCTGATCTTGCTCTGTATCTTCTCTCCGTAAAGTGTTGTTCCATCCAGTGTCTGATTGTGT
Organism: Mustela nigripes; assembly: GCF_022355385.1. Taxonomy (NCBI): domain Eukaryota; kingdom Metazoa; phylum Chordata; class Mammalia; order Carnivora; family Mustelidae; genus Mustela; species Mustela nigripes. The sequence goes on from NC_081568.1 coordinate 121,647,701, forward strand.
TTTGTTTTCCTTGTTAGCTCCTATACCAAGATGCCATGGACAGAAGCATTAGAGTCCAATACTGGGATCGATAAACCGGTACAGAGTAGTCTGCTCCTCTGGGATTACTAACTGATGTGTGGTATTCTTCTAGACAATAATTTGAATACTTTAAACGTTAGCAACTGAATGATGAGATGGTTACAGTTTGGAGTAGGATAAAGTCAAGAGTTTAGATTTGACTATGTTGAGTTCAAGTGCGTAGGTATATATATACCTCAGAGGAAACATGGGAAAAGTCTCTCATTCACCAGTAAGCCAACAGTTTTTTAAGAAAGATTTTATTTACTTATTTGATAGAGAGCACAAGCAGGAGGAGTGGCAGAGGGAAAAGGAGAGGGGGAAGCAGACTCCCCACTGAGCAGAGAGCCCTATGTGGGGCTCTATCCCAGGACCCTGGGATCATGACCTGAGCCGAAGGCAGACACTTAACTGACTGAGCCACCCAGGCACCCCAATAAGCCAACAGTTTTAAAGTTATGAGAATGAGATCATCTATATTGAGAGAAGGTGGGTCCAGGACCATATTGCAAGAAATGACATTTTAAGATCTGACTAACACAAAGAGTTTTGCATAGAAGAGTGTGAAAGGTAAGGCAGCGAATTAGGTGGGAAATTAAAGTTACCTACTGTTATAGAACCTAAGAGAAACATAGTTTATTAGTAATCTGGGCTCAAGCAGATTCATTAAAGTGGTTGTGGATGGGAGTAGGTGAAAGCCAGTTTGGAGTGCTATAAAAAGTGATGTAATGTCAGAAAGTAGAGGTGGAAAATGTAAGCAGTTTTTTGAAGAAGTTTGTGGAGAACTTTTGCTGATAGGAGTATGAAGTAAAGAGAGGCTAAAAAATACTTGATCTGAGGAAAAAAGAGTGAATATGTGAATAAGAATATGTGAATCAGAATGATCTAATTAGGGAGAAGTTGATAAGAAAGAATGGGAAAGACAGAGAAAATGATATATTTTTAAGACTTTTTAAAAAAGATTTTATTTATTTATTTGACAAAGAGAGATCACAAGTAGACAGAGAGACAGGCAGAGAGAGAGAGGGAAGCAAACTCCCTGCTGAGCAGGAGCCTGATGTGGGGCTCGATCCCAGGAGCCTGAGATCATGACCAGAGCCCAAGGCAGAGGCTTAACCCAGAACCACCCCAGCGCCCCCTAGCATACCCTTTAAAAGAGGCTCCAGAGAGCTCTTTGCCCTTTCTGCCCTGTGAGGATATGAGAAACCTACAACTCAGAAGAGCACCCTCATTAGACCACACTGGTACCCTGATCTCAAACTTCCATCCCCCAGGATTGTGAGAAATGCATTTCTCTTGTTTCTAGGCTACCCAGTCTGTGGTGTGGTGTTAGAGAAGCTCAAACAGACTAAGACATCTACTGTGGGTTACATGGGATATATAAATTGTGTGCCTCTAGAATTATTAACCAACTTTTTAAAAAGAATCAATATATTCTAAAAATCTCTGCTTCCATGACTTCTTCAGTCACCCTGTCTTCCCTCACAAAATACCTGTGTGTGTGTGTGTGTGTGTGTGTGTATCTCTTTCAATGCAGGAAAAAAAGACCCAAGATACAAACTTAAATCAATGAAAACCCACAAACTAAGGATCCATCTAAAACCTAGGGTGATCCTCAAATGAAACTGCTGAAATATCTAGACATCACATATTAAATGTACAAAATATTTAAAATCCACTTTTTTAAGTAGATTTTATCACTTGACTCATCATCTCTATCTCTTCATCAAAGTCTTCTCCAAGTTCTGGCATATTATTTTATGACAAACTTCTAAATAACTGATTAGAATTTTGTAGTATTCCATAATCAGTTTGTTGCCTCTTTCTTATTTTTATTTTGACAACTCTGATTTTCATCTGATGTGTTCTTTCTTCTGATGTGGCTCCCATTGCACTGTGTAGTCACACATTTGAGAACACACGCAAATCCTTTTTCCCTAAGTTTCCTCTTCTTCCCTTGGATACTCTGACTTGATAGAGGGATTCTGACTCAGAGCCTTTCTCAATGGTAATGCTGTTCATGCAACTGGGGATATACGTGAATGTTTAAAAAAAAAAAAATGGGTCACTTTTACAGAAATGAATAGTGACTTGATACGGGAAACAGGAAAAAAAAGACAAAGGCCAGATCCTGAGAATAACATGCTTACATTCATGACTCAAAGTAAATGCATGTGTACCTGTATGACTCACATTTCTCTGGAAGTATACAGAAGCAGCTGTTGATAACAGGAGTACACAGTGAGGCTGGACTACAGGATGAGGGACGTGTGTGAAAGAAAAGCTACTCTCTGAGGTTTATCAATGCGTAATCTGTTTATTATTTTATTTTATTATTTGCATGCCCTCAAGATTAGAGTAAATATTTTAAAGGAAAAAGAAATAGAAATTACAAATATTTATGAACAATTGCACCTTGAGCACGACTGACTTTGTTTCCCTCTTCTCAGCTTCCCTGGAGTTAGAATAAAAGCCAGGGCAGGGCACCTGGGTGGCTCAGTGGGTTAAGCCGCTGCCTTCCGCTCAAGTCATGATCTCAGGGTCCTGGGATCGAGTCCCGCATCGGGCTCTCTGCTCAGTGGGGAGCATGCTTCCTCTTCTCTCTCTGCCTGCCTCTCTTCCTACTTGTGATCTCTCTCTGTCAAATAAATAAATAAAATCTTTAAAAAAAAAAAAAAATATATATATATATAAAATAAAAGCTAGGGCAGACAAGCAACAGCTGCTGGGGTTCATTTAACTATCCAGAGCTGGGAATTCTTGCTCCTTGACACTGGGTGCCAGATGAGATGAAAGCCTCCCATAGCAGGACTTGCTTTGATTCTCTGCTTGAGGTGATAATCAGCCGATCAACTAACCAAACAACAAGTCTAGACACACTAATGAAACCAAATCATCCTGAAGTGCTTCAGTCTGCTCAGTGCCATTTCTGTTAGAATTTGAGAAAATTACAGTATGGCTGAGTGAGAGTTGTCACCTATAGATTGGGAATCTGGGAACACAGATGCTCCCTCCCGTCTCTTAGCACCAAGCTTGGAATTTGGTGTTTCTGTTTTGTGGTGTTGTCACCCCCAGCCTTCTAGAGCAGAGACTATTACACTTTGTTTCATTCTCTCATTCCATTTTTTAAGACACAGACTGACCTAGTGCTGAAGAGATGAAAAGTCATGAGAAGGGAAAGAAAAATGAAAACTCCCTTTCCGGTACTAAGGCATCAGAGGGAAGAAGACAAAATACTGAAGCTTGCAGGAGTTTTTGTTAGAGTCCTCTTTAATGTATGAGGCCTCTCAAAGAGAGGCAAATAGAGTACAAAATATTTTCTAGCTAAAAGATAAATATTTTTGAAGTAAAAACTCAATACATATCCTGAAAAGGAAGATAATGAAGTAAAACTTAGCCAAATAGATGCTATTATGTGATAAGGGAAATTATTAAACTTGAATAAATAAAAAAAAATTTTTAGAGAAATTGAATTAGTAACAAAAATGTCCATAACCAAACTCTCTGAAATTCACATGGCTTGACAAGTGTGTCCTACCAAACTTTAACATTCAAGATGACCCCTATGTAATAAATGCACTTTTAGACCATAGGAATGGAAGAAAATATTTCAAAGTCAAGATCTGAACAAAACAACCATCTCCTACAACCAGTTAAAGACAGTGCAACTAAAACAGTTTTAGGACTATTTTACTTAAAAATAGTTAATTTATTTTAGAAATCTTAAATCCAAACTAGAAATAACAGTGTAATGAAAATGATAGTGCATCATGACCAAGTAGAAGTGAAAATGTTTTAATATAAGGTAATCTGTTGATATAATCTACCTCAGTGATGGGCTGAAAGAAAATGCAGTCATTATCTAAAATAATGAGGAAAATATACAATAAAATAAAAAATTACTTATTACAAAAAGTTTCATTGTATTAGAGAAAATTCCTTAGTTTGAAAAAGCCCATCTAAATAACTAAAATTGAATATCATACATTATGGAAAAAATGTTCATTCATTAGGCAACAAGGAAAGAATACTTGATATCACTCTTAGTTTGTAAATGAAAAACCGAAAGCTCTGACTTACCAAATAAAATAAGAACAAATAAGAGTATGCAACGTGAAAGGGAAGGGGAAATACTTTTCAATGCCTAGGATTAAAAAAAAAAAAGTACCAGCATAGATTAGTCAATGTACCAGAAAAAAATCAGTACTAAGCAAAAGTTGCAACAAGTTTTCCAGATATAAAGGCAACATAAAAGTCAATGATAGTCCTAGGCGATTGCATAGAATAAGATGCATGTTTACAAATCTTGTTAATGAACGACCAACTCCACCCTGGGCAGTAGACACAGAGTATATCTAAAACTGACACGTAACAATGTGGGTTGAAAGCCTACTCCTTAGTTTTCTTTCATTAAGGAAATGGGTAGGTAAATGGGTAAAATATAATGGATGCATACTTGAATTAGGATATAATAGCCAGAAACAACCAATTAAATGTACCTTATGTACCACTGATAAAAAACCCCAGGGGCAAAGTATTATGCAATAAACCCAGATCAATGATACAGTGTCACATACATAAATGAAAACACATGCTTAAAAACTGCCACTTTAGTGGAGGGTGGAGATATTCATGACACAGACAAATGTTCCTGACAAACTAAAAACTTACATTAGAGAAGATTACAATGCTGCTGAAGAAAGGGTCTTGAGAGGCATTAAGCTTCTAGAGTCTGGGGAGCCACAGAGATTTGAGTTGATGATCTCAACCCATTCATTCATTCATTCATTCATTCATTCATTCATTCATTTATGGGATTCCTGATTATGGGTGCTAACAAGAGAGAGAATCTTGGTTTTTTTTCCTAGGAGATAGGACCACAGTTTGAAGTAATAGAAAAAGTTCGCTTGCTGCTGTTGTTGTCATGGAATGACAAAGTTGAGCTTGAGAGTCCACAAATGCATGATCAGGGTATTCAGAAGACCTTTGCCAGTGTGTGAAGCTTTCTGGAGAGGGCTGTTAAAACAATACTCCGTAAGTGGAATGATGATTTGGCAGTCTCTCTGTGCTGTGGGGACAAGAAGCCAAGTTCAGCCTATGCCTGGAAGAAGAGCAATGATGAGCTTACCAAGGAAGCTACCTTGGGAGGTGAAGCCTTGGGAATAGTAATTTTATCAGAAGAAGGAACCCAACCTAAATCCTTAATTGAGTGTTGATAACAAAATGAAGAGTGACCCTTTCATAAAAAGAAAAAAGAGTAACTCCAGCCTGGAGAAAGATCAGCATCAGGCACTTCTAATTTTGTTTGTTTGTTTGTTTGTTTTTCACACACTACTAGTCCTTGATGTTAAAAGTCAGGATAGAGTTTATGTGGTCCAGAGTGTGGTTTGTGTCAGTTCTGAGGTGCGTTCAATTTGTAAAATTTTATCAAGCTTTTCATTAAAAAATTTGTACTTTCCTGTACCCCATAGGGATAAAAATATATGTTTATAAACAAACAAACAAAAAAACAACATCATAGAACCAATACTAAAAAAAAAAATTTGTACTTTCATGTATGTTATACCTCATTTTAAGACTTACTTAAAAATCACATATGCATAAAATAATTTTAGTCCCAATAGTTTTTTTGCCTAAAGCAAAGAAAGGTATTCCTGAAATTTGCACATAGGTGAGGCAATAAATTTTTGATAAACCAATTATGTTGAGGCATTTCTTAAAGTTAAATCATTTTCCATTTCTCAAATAAACCCTATTAAGTTGTGTTATGTTATTTTAATACATTACTCTTAAATTTTCCCCATCCCAGTTTATAATTATTTTTAGTAATGCCTTCATCAAATTTTCATACTAAGGTTAGGTGATTTCTTAAAACTATTTGGGGCTATTCCATCTTTTGTTGGGGATCAGGAAAAACCTCACTCTAAATGTTATTGAAAAGATCTATTCTCTATAAACTTTAGAGATATCTTGGTTAAGGGAAGGAGCTATGCTGAAATGTTCAGTCCTGGCCAATTGTCCCATCCCTGGGTTCTGCTTTATTTGGAAGTGCCTGAATTGAGAGTGAGGAAAGAGCTTAGATCCCCAGAGAAAAATCTGGGCAAGGTTACCAGAGGGTAAAAGAATGCTTGATGGCAAGATCAATCACTCTGCAATGTAGATAATCAGACAGTTTTCAGTTTCTCAACTAATATGCAAAATACATATTGTTGACCTTTTGGCTTGTTGTACCATGCTAATACCTCAATCATCCACTTTATTTAAAATATGTAGTTATGCTAAATCACACAACTATGATTAGCATAGTTTCTTTTATTATTATTCAAAGAAATCTGAAGTAAAGTCTTTGATTCTGGGTTTCTCATGTGCAATATTAGTAGTCCTAGAATATTCAACACTTCAGCCTACCTTCTTTGGATACATGGCAGACACAATAATGTGTCTCCAAGTGTGTCCATACCCAAATCCCTGGAACTCCTGAATGTGTTACCTTATAGGCAAAGGAGACTCAGCAGATGTGATTAAGTACATAGACCTTGCAATGGGGAAATGATGCTAAATTATGCAGGAGGCCCAATGTAATCACATGAATTCTTAAAATCTAGGAACTGTTCTGGCTGGGTAAGAGAGATGAGATGGCAAATGAAGGAATAGAGATTCAAAGCATAAGAGGGACTTGATCTTGCTGGGTTTAAAAATAGATAAAGAAGACCATGAGCCAAGGAATGTGGCACTCTCTAGACTCTGGGGAAGTCCTCAGTCAATAGCCAGCAAGGAAGTGGGTTCCCATAATCTCTAAGAACTGAATTTTGCTAACAGAGCAGTAAGCAAAGGATGGATCTTTTGGGGCATGCAGAAGATGAATGTAGCCTATAGACCCCATGTTGGACTTCAGGGCTTCTGACCTATAGCACTGAAGGATAAACTTGTTCAAGACACTGCGTTTGTAATAATTTGTAATGGCAACAACAGAAAACTAATACAGAATATTTTACATAGTAAATTCTATGAGAACTTTGCACATCCATTGCACTTCTTACAGCTACCACAATGCAGTATCTTCTAGAACTTTCTGATACTAATAACCTACGAGAATAAGTGACTACTCTGTTGTGTGTTTGAAGAAATTAGAAACCAGTTCATTTCACAGGAACTAGGAGATACAAATATATGCAGTTTTTAACATAAAGGTTATCTTTTTAGCTCAATCTTGGTCTTTAAATTTATGGTAGATTATGTAGAATACACTCAATTTCCAATAGCAACGAATGTAAAAAAAAAAAAAAAAAAAAGAAGAAGAAGAAGAAGAGAAAGGTTTTGTGAAGAATAATGTTCTTTATTTTTATAGCCCAAATTATCGGGCAGGAGTCCATTCTGTGAAAGTATAATGAATATTTTAATCATGCATTATTTTAGTGTCAGTTATAAAGCCACATGAATAGCATAGGACTCTTATGGGGAAAAAATTAAAGGAAAAGAAAAGAAGAGAGAGGAGGAGAATTTTAAAATCAGTACTTTTCATTTTGTGTCACCAAAAACTCAAAAGGGAAGTTAAAGGTTAATAAACACAAATGTAATGCCTATCATTTTAAGACTGACGAGGCAGTTATTTTAATGACTGTCATTATCACCACATCTCTCTGTCAATATGAGGTCTGTAAGAGGCAATACAACTCTCTTAATGTGATGCTTTAAAGAGTGAATGCCTATATAGATTTAAATTTCAGATGAAATCCACTTAAATGGTGGCTCACAGTATTTAATAATCTGTTTCTTTTGTATTTAAATTGTACTAAAAAGCACCATTCTTATAGAGGTCATTTATTTCTGGAACTCTTTATTTTACTTCTTGTCAAGCTATCTATCATTCCTGCCTCTCTCTGGTACATTACTCTTTACTATGGTTACTGCACTTTGAACACTAAATACCCTCATGGTCTGAAAGAGTTAACATAGTTCCCTAGGCATCTAATTTAATACATGAGAGTGACTGGCGTACTGATGGTGAGCTAGCTCAGTATATATTATAAAGAATCAGTCATCTTGTGAAAGTAGCGGTTAAATACACTTTAATTGAGATTTTTGTTACAAGTGGGGAGTTTTAAAAGTGCTGATGAATTAAGAATTCCACTTAGAGTCAGAGTTAATGTTTGACTATAGGGCTAATGTCTAGGGTATATTTAAGGCACCATGAAAGTGGATGTAGACATAAGTAGGAATAATTCATGCATCTGATGGATGGTTGAACTAAATGACTTTAAGGTCTTTTTTAACTCTGAGAGTGCAGGATTCTATGCACTATGCATATTAGAAATTTACCCTTGGAACAAATATGCATGAGCAGTCACACTATAAAATCAGAGCATAAAGAGGAAACTATAAAAATAACCAGAGTGTGGGGGAAGGCAGACAGTTAAAATAAGAGCCCTGCTTTGAATCAGATTTAAAATAACTTTAAAATGCTCTAGTCTGAGTGTCCTCTGGCTGGTGATTTCCACATTTTGGGGGTAAAGACTGGTTTTAACAGATAGTTTTATTATTTCCTAAAATGATTATATGCTGTTGGTATCATGTGAGACAGAGTATAAAAAAAAAATCCAAGTTTTTAAATGATTTTGTATGTTGATAATACTCATGTCTGTTCTGCATTGTTTATGCAATCTGCTTACCAGACCACAAGTATATAATGGTTTGTAAAAGTAATCCCAGGTTCTCATAAAGATCCAGGGACTCAGATTATGAGTCATCTCTTTATTTTTTTAAGATTTTTATTTATCTGAGAAAGAGAAAGAGAGCGTGAATGCACAAGCAGGGGGAGTAGCAGAGGGAGAGGGAGAAGCAGACTCCCCACTGAGAAAGGAGCTTGATGCGGGGCTCAGTCCCAGGACCCTGGGATCATGACCCGAGCTGAGGGCAGACACTTCACCCACTAAGCTGCCCAGCTGCCTGTGAATCACCTCTTTATCATTTCTTAACCACTATCTTGAGATTTGAGATCAGTTCCTCAGTTGAAATTTAAAAGGTGAGTGTGAAGTCCCTAGGCACCTGACACGTAGTAAACGTTACTAGGAAACACACAAATCCTACCCCACTATCAACAGAAGAAGGTAATTAACATGTTTTTCTTATATTCCATTTGCCAAGAATAATATGAAGATCTTCATATTCCATCTCAAAGAAATCTTAAGAATCATCATTACAGTGGCTTTAAAGTTGCCAAAAATTAAAACATCAAAATGACAGATAACTTAAAGATAAACAGATTTCAGCCCTAAAAGTCTATCTTTTCCCACATACTTCATTCCCTTCACTAAATGATACGCTTATACAGTGAAATATAACCAACATTAGAAAATCACCATGAATATATTGAGAAATAATGCCTTCTATTTGAAAACACATAAAGTTTAAATTAGCAACTCTCAGTAATATTTTCAGTTATATAAGGCTTTTGTCTTTTCTCGTAGACTCTATGACATAGAATATGAGATGGTAAAAATACTTTCTTTTTTCTTTCTAGTAATTTATGTAACAGTTTCCTGTGCCACTGGGAATCATACTACCCATTTTAGCACTTAAAATTATCAAAACAACATCTTAAGTTAGGTGCTAGTTTTATCTTCATTTTACACAGGAAGATCCAGAAGAATGAAGAAGTTAAGTGACATCTCCTACGTCTTATGGGTAGCAAGTACAATTTGAGTTTGGATGGTCTAGTTTTAGAATGTCTTCTCTTAATTTTTGCTCATTGCCCTAATTAAGAATGGCTGAGCAGATACCACAAATATGCATAAGAGGACACCTGCAAAGCAATGGAGAAACCTGGTGTCTAAGAAACCTCATTTAATACCACCTGGCTGGGTGATCAAAGGCACCCAAATATCTTTCACTGAATTGGAATTTTGCAATTCTCAACTGATTTAATATAGATCCTAACCTTTTGTCACAACTTTTTGAGGGTGATACCCGTCATTTATTTTATCCTTGTTTTGTAAGTGCCTGGTTATAAAAGGGGCAAAGTGTCCCTTTAATAAGTGGTAGACCTCCTTGGACAGATTTTATCCCATCTCAAGTCTTCTAACCATCCTGTAAGTTAGACAAGTATTACTTTAACTGGCTTACTTACTTTACTTTACTTACTTGTAAAGTATTACTTTACTGACTTCTTGTCACTTTGGGATTGGCACTTCTGGATTTGGAGATGTTTGAGATGGAAAACTTCTAACTGAATGAATATGGTATTTTGAGGCAGCAAGAATTCTAAAGTAAAAGGAGAGGTAAAATCAATGGTTCAAGGAAAAAACATTGACTCAAGTGTGACCATGTGATGAGAACTTGATCGTCAGTCGTAACTTTGATAAATAACAAAGCTATATATGTCCGCATATATGTAGGTGTGACAACAAAATCTGTGTGAGTATCAGTTTTCACATATTCCTTTTTCCCCTTCCCCAACCAACTCCACACACACACAGCTACATTGTAAAGAAAATTATCTCTGTAAATAAATACTGTTGAGTTAATGGTGAAATAAATGGAGATAGGGAATTAGAAAAGCCAAGGGGTGGGGAGGGGTAAAAAAGGTGCCTGGAAAAGATGGAAACATCTGGAAGGAAAGGACTTAAGATGGGAGAAGTCTCTAGAGATAGCCATCTGGATAAAGGAGAGAACAGCAGTGTCTTAAAGAGAGGAGAGATGTTTGAGAAACGGGAGAGGGAACCAAGAAAGGAAGAGATATCAGCAGCTGCTTTGAGCAGGAATTTTGAAGACGGGGAGAAACTTCATAGCTGTTCACCAGTATATTGGTAGGGTGTGTGTGTGTGTGTGTGTGTGTGTACGTATGCACGTGCACAAAGCTGCAGAATTTTCTAGTGGTTTATGTGCCTTTATAACATTTGACGGTTTTTGAGCTTACATGGCATATAAACCTAAAAGGGCTTGTTTTATTTGGGTAAAAAGTGGAGTGATTATAACAACGGAACATTTGTCAGGTCTTGTTCTCCTTTGTTTCATCTTCTGTGTCCATGGATCTCATAGTGTCTTTGCTTCTCTATCGAGTGGTAGAAGAATTGCTATTTCTTTTTTTTTTTTTTTTAAGATTTTATTTATTTATTTGACAGAGAGAGATCACAAGTAGACAGGCAGGCAGAGAGAGAGAGGAGGAAGCAGGCTCCCTGCTGAGCAGAGAGCCCTATGCGGGACTCGATCCCAGGACCCTGAGATCATGACCTGAGCCGAAGGCAGCGGCATAACCCACTGAGCCACCCAGGCGCCCAAGAATTGCTATTTCTTTCTACAATATACTGTGTGGATGAATTAATACCTCTCAAATAATATTCTAGCTTTCAAAGCATATTGCTCTGTGATTAGACTGTTGTTCTATGTTCTCATTCAGCTGAATGATACACCATTATCTGTAGGGATCATTACACAAGATGCTAACCTGATTTCAGTCTCTGGTGATAGAAAGGCCGGGAAACTACATTGTCTCCTTTGGATAAGGGAGATGTAGTATCTTGTATATAGAGAACAAATTGACCTTGTGAATACAACGGTTAATTAAATGAAGACCATAATTGAATGTCAGTTTGCACTAAAAAATGGTCTGTCACCTTCCAAGATTCATCTAAGAGCAATTGAGACAGTCAATGCGTAGGTGTTTATGGGCTCGACGTTAGGTCATTGCAAGTGTTCTATTAGCAATTACTGCCTTTATTATCCTGCTTACAAAGAATGGTAAGCTTTCCTCTTGCTGGATGTGTATATTACTTAATATCATAGAAAGTATGCTGAGCATTGATTTAAAATTTACTTTGGATTCAAGTGACCTGTGACCACCATGTGATTGATTTTAGGAAGGACTTGGAGAAGTCGACACACCTACAATTTGGAGCATGTGTCTCCTGGCATATGCTATTAGCAATATTTCTTACTGCTGAAAATAATGGATATTATACTATAATGACTTATTCTGAGGATTTGCCAGAAGTAGCTGCAGTTTTTTTCCATAAGATGTTTGTTAGTACTGAACAAAGATGAATAACGTATTTTTTATTGTTGTTCAATAACCTTGCTTTCTATTCCTATGGAGTGTACATCTTGACAGTCTGTTTAGAGAAGAGAACAGATTTCCACTTATTTAAAAGTCATTAAGCTTTGTCTTGTTCAGGTAGATTTTGTCACCAACCACACACAACATCTTTCAAGTTGTATCTGAAAATGGTGATAAGAGGAGAAAAGTTAGTTGCTAAACTTCTGGGAGTTAGCTGGTCTAAAATATTTATGGTAAATGTTCAACTGTGGCTTGGTAGTAAGCAGATGCCACACTCAGTTCCCATATAGCTACCCGAAACAAGTACTATTTGGGTTTCATGTCCACTCAGAAATCCAGTATTTTCCATTGTCATACAGAGAGCTGAAAGCAATGTCAGTATATTTAAATATGGTTATGATTTGTGGGGTGACAAAAGGATGTTCAGAATCCTTTCACCAATTTTTATTGTTTGACTAACATTTGTTACTTTTTACATCTGTTAAGTTTTTATTTAAATTCCACTTAATATACAATGTAATATTAGTTTCAGGTGTACAGTGGCTGTATACAATGGCTGGTACTCATCACTAGTGCCCTCCGTGATCCCCATCACCTATTTCCCTATCCCTCCATCCACCTCCCCTCTAGTCACCATCAATTTGTTCTGTATAGTTAACACTGTTTCTTGGTTTGCCTCTCACTTTAGGTTGTATGTTTTTTGTTTTTGTTTTTGTTTTTGTTTTGCCTAGTTCTGTTTCTTAAATTCCACATATGAGTGAAATTATATGGTATTTGTCTTTCTCTGATTTAATTATTTTGCTTAGCATGGCACTCTCTAGCTCTATCCATGTCACTGGAAATGACAGGAATTTATTCTTTGTCATGGCTGGGTAATATGCTAGTGTGTGTGTGTGTGTATACCATCTTCTTTTCCATTCATCAGTGGATGGACACTTGGGCTGTTCCCATAATTTGACTATTGTAGTTAATGCTACTATAAACATTGAGGTGCATGTATCCCTTTGAATTAGTATTTTTAGATTCTTTAGATAAATACCTAGTAGTGCAGTTGCTGGGTGTTGGGGTAGTTCTATTTTTAACTTTTTGAGAAACTTCATACTGTTTCCCGGAGTGGTTGCACCAGTTTGTTTTCCTATCAACGGTGTAAGAGGGGTCTCCTTTCTCCACATCTTCACCAACACCTGTTGTTTCTTGTGGTGTTGATTTTAGCAATTCTGACATGTATGAGTGGTGTTGAACATCTTTTTATGTGTCTGTTGGCCATCTTTATGTCTTTGGAAAAATGTCTATTCATGTCTTCTGCTCACTTTTAATTAAATTACTCATTTGGGGGGATGTTGAGTTTTATAAGTTCTGTATACGATTGGATACTAACCCTTTATCATGTATGTCATTTGCAAATATCTTCTCCCATTAAATAGTTTGCCTCTTAATTTTATTGATTGTTTCCTTCACTGTGCAGATGCTTTTTCTTTTGATGAAGTCCTAACAGTTTGTTTTTGTTTTTGTTTCCTTGACTCAGGAGACAAGTCTAATAAGAAGTTGCTATTGCTGCCTATCTTCTCCACAAGGATTCTGATGGTCTCCTGTCTCACATTTAGGTCAGTAATCCTTTTTGAATTTATTTTTGTGTATGGTATAAGAAATGATACAGTTTCTTTCTTCTGCCTGTTGCTGTCCAAGTTTCCCAACACCATTTCTTGAAGAGACTGCCTTTTTCCCATTCGGTATTCTTTCCTGTTTTGTTGAAGATTAATTTACCATATTATTGTGGGTTCATTTCTGGTTTTTCTCTTCTGTTTCGTTGATGTGCCTATTTTAATGCCAGTACTATAAATTGGAAAGGAAGAAATAAAACTTTCACTATTTGCAGATTACATAATACCCATTACATTTTAATTAAAAAAAAATCAGATGTTGGGGTGCCTGGGTGGCTCAATTCTTTAAGCATCCAACTCTTGATTTCCACTCAGGTCATGATCTCAGGGTTGTGAGATTGAGCCCTGTGTTGGGCTCTGTGCTGGGCATGGAACCTGCTTAAGATTGTTTCTCTCTGCCCCTCCTCCACTTGGGCACACACTCTTGCTCTCTCAAAAACAAAACAACAACAAAAAAAGTGTCATCTAGCCTGGCATGTTCATCAAATTAGGCTAAGCCATTCTGAAGTATCAGTTAAGTCCTGAAATATTGGTAGCCTCAGTTTTTTTTCTCCAGAGAAGTGCCCTTCTAAGGGAATTTTAAGATCCCATCTTGTGGTTCTTCAGGATAAACATGAAGCTTTCAGGGTCAGTGTCATGGTTTAAGCAAGCAACAGAGTAGATCAGGTGCATTTAAGTGTCTCAGCCAAGAAGTGACAATTTAGAGTTTCATTTATACTCCATTAGCTGGAACTAGCAGTGTTACCCTGACTAATTATAAGCAGACTGAAAACTTTTGTCTACTGGGTGTCCAGGAAAGAGAAGAGAAATGAATATTTATGAGAGTTGTTAATTACTACCACCCCCAGAAGGGCATCATTTCCAGTAAAATTATATATGATTTTTGCTTGCTGTTGGCTAAGCTTATTGGACTTGTAAGTTTTGGCCCCTACAGAGCTAAGTGCTACAGAATTGAGATACTTTGGTTTCCTCATGAGCTGATTTAGGGCATAGATCCTATTAATTCCTAGTTATTGAAGGTTGACTCAGCTCCTAAGATCGCCTTGCTTTCGATATCATGGGAATTAGGAAATGTGAATTGAACATTTGTGACAAAATTCACATGATAGTTGATTTCAAATTATTACTTATATAAGGAGAGGGAACAGATGTCTATTAACCACTAATATTTGATGAGCACCTTTTCGATACTTATGTTTATAAGAAGCCTTGATGATGGTGGTAGAAGGCTTAGAAAATCCTCTAAAAGGAAATATATATATATATATATATATATATATATATTGTTTTAGGCCGGGGTTTTTAACCTGGGTGCATGAAACCTTATAGCATCCACATGGCCTTTGGTGGGGTTTATATGAGACCCTGAAGTTATATGCAAGGTTTTGTACATGTATGTTTGTGTACTTTTTCCTGTATTCTCAAAATGATCAATGTTCCAAAAAAAGTTTGGATATGTTTAATCAAGAGAACATTTTAATTTTATATTTAAGGACATGGGAGAAACAGAGTGAACAGGATTTGAAGTAAGAAATGAAAATGTCTTGTAGTCCTCTTAGGTCACCAGCTTTTATGTTTGGTGTTCTATTTTTTTTATTATTTTTTCAAGATATCTCTTTGGAGCTTAAAGCTTGGCATTCTTAGTTGGGGCTCTATGGTCCAAAAAATAGTCCTTTTAGATTTTTTTTAAACTCAGCAATAAATTGTTGCTTTTGGATTAAACTATTCCATATGCTTTACCCTGAGTGGCTGACTTATATCCTCAGCATTACCTTAGTAGTATGGCATTTATCCTTGAATTTAATGAAATAAAGGAAAATATATTCATAGATATTTTAGCTTGCTTTAAGAATAAATTATCTTAATAAAATTATTTTTATATTCTTTTAATATGAAAGAGTTGAACATTTTCCATTAATTTGGGAATAAAATACATAGTATGACCAGTAAGACTTGCCTAGAGCATGAATAAAAAAACTTCTGTAAATCTGTAATAGTAAATTAGCTTTGGGTCTTACAGGGACATAGAAACTGGGTTGACAATAATGCTGTGAGTAGTTAATAGAAATGAAGAATTTGAAAACGTTTGCTTTTCCACTGATTTAAAGAAAAAAAGTTTTTATCAGAATATCTATACTTCAGTTCTTATAACTTTATTTCAGTCTAGGGTATCTTTTCTGTGGCCATTTCCATTAGAGCATGGAAAGACTAAATTTTTATAGTACAATCCTTATTTTTGCTTCCACTGTTGCTACTGTTTTTGGAATCTTACCCTTCGCAAAATAAGCAATTAGACCTGCCTTTTATTCACAGTTTAGATAAATCTACATCAGATGTATTAGAAACAAAGACAGTACATTAGGAAACTAGTGAAGGAATAGACATATTTGTAAGTACACACATATTGAACACAAATTTACTGAGAGGGAAAAAAGAGAAGAACTGAAAAGTAAAATTATTTTATTTAATTCTTTTTTTAAAATAATTTTTTTTACCATACCATTATTTTTAAAGAAAATAAAAAAAAGAGAACCTTATAAGATCTAAATATTGTCATCAATAAGATGGCCTTGTCCTTCCCAGAACACTTATATAGAAACTCAAAGCCATTTCCTCATGCCACCCCCAAAGCTGTCTAGTTCTATAATTAGAAAACAAGAGTAGATGAAATGGTAATGCTTAAAGCAGAGGGTTTTTTTATTGTAGACAGGAAACCAAGATGGCAAGGATATTGTGGACTTTAATCCTATTGGATAATTTTGGTTTTTTGTTATAGTATATATCTATATTGCACAAATTTATCATGTGCAATGGATAAAAAGGGGATATAACAAGGAAAATATAAAAATGTGTCTGCTCATTTCTCTCTTGAGATGATTTGTCAAGGACCTACCAAATAATAACAGCTGAAAGCAAAAAAAAAAAAAAAATTATCAAACTGAGTGACAACCCATGAATATACCCTCCCCTCCCTAGAAACGTACACACACTTGGTTGACTAACAGTCTTTCTCTTACTCCAGCTTTTTACATATGTTGCTTAACTAGTGTACACTATACTATTATCCCCAAATTGTTTGCTTTTCCGACAAAAGTGTTTAACGCAGCATCGTACACATGAATAAGTGTGTTGGTTATGAGAGTCCAAATAGTGAACAAATGGGAAAGCCTTAAGTAATGAGAAGATTTAAATAACAAAACACTTCGAAAGAAATGGATAATCAAGCCTAAAGAAATCACATTGTAATGTGAGACAAAGCTACAAAAATAAATAAATTAATAGCAATGAAAGCTTTACACATCACAGTTATCATTTTCGTTAAATGGAATTGAAAAACATTTGCAATGGGTTGAAATTAACAACTATAAAACTGTGTATAGGAGGATACCATTTTGGAGCATCTGTTCTCACTTGGCACCATATGAGCAATTTCTTTATGAGGTAATTGGCCAAACAACAAATGTTAAGTTTCTATTTTAAGCCAATGCATAAAAAAAGGAAAACAGGTCAATGAATCATTGTTATTAACCTACAAGGTTAACATAATATTTTTTCCAACATCTCTTTCCACTTCAAAGAACTGCAATGCTTACTATTATCAATTCCACCAAGCAACTTATAAGAAGTTTGTAAAGATAAACCATTGTATTTATTTTAGTGTTATTAGAAATTTAGGATGTTTAAAACTAGTGACATTTTTACTGGCTAGTTTCACTTATTTAAAGTATTATTTGTGAGACTAAGTTCTTAGTGCTCTGTATTCTGTTTCCTATAGTTATTTATTTGCAGAACTTTATATCAAAAATATATATGCATATGTAATATTAATTTTATGTTATATAATTATTATGTATACTATATTACTATATATATTTTATATATAACATGTAATAATAGCAAAACAAGATTTGGGGGACCAACCTAGGTTTTCTGATAAAAATATGTTTCTTGTATCTGTGGAGAGGAAAAAAATAAATATAATTAAAAAGCTATCCTAACTTTTGAATGTATTTTCTTCATTAGGTTATACATTTTTTGCAGGGAAGGATTTGATTTTGTTCCTTTTGGAACTTTAGATATTGCTTACCATATAGTAGTTGAGCATTATTTTTAAATGAAATTAAAGTGAGTAAGACTTCTCAGAAAATGCATTCCTCCCATTTAACAAACTATGATTGTTGACCATTTTCAGAGGCATACATTCTTGGAGGGTCTTAGCAGCATTTCTGAACAACTTATCATTGATTTTCTCATTTCTCATTAATTGAATGATTAGAAGTTGATGATCTCCTGTTTGTAACTGCAGCTAAGAACTTCAACACTCCCTTGAGTGTCCCATAGGCATCTCAAATTATATATGCTTAAAACTGAATTTTTCAAGGATTCCCTAAATTATATGTCAATACCATTTGTTTAGTCGACATCTCTGCCAAAATTTTGGCTATTCTGATCTCCCAATCTCATATACAAAGCCTCATGATTCTACCTACCAGTCACCTTTCAAGTTCATCTACTTCTTTTCCTCTCCCATTCTTCTAGCTGGCAGTCTACTGATATCTCTTAGGTTACTTCAATAGCATATTCAAACCTGAAATCACTTTGTCCTTTCAATATAAAAGAGGGTGCTTATTGTTAATCTCCCAGCTAGCACCTTTAGTGATCACAGAAGATGCCCTCTCTGAGAATTCTGGCGGCTGAATAGCTGTTTCAAGGGACATTGTAAAATTTCACTGAAGCTCTATTAGATAGCCAGTGCAGAAATAGAAAGTGTCTCACCCCTAGCTGGTAATGATGTGGTGATGCTTAAGTTTACTCACTTACCTTCTTAAGGCTCATACTCATTCCAACTGAGTATTGTCCAGAAGTTAAACACAGCATGCTTCCTGACTAAACTCAGGTCACAGGGAAACCTGTTCAAACAGTCATTTTCTACTAATAAGTTTCTCTATTAAACATTGACTTCACTTCTAGCACATTCTTAAGGTGAACATGAGTATAAAAATAAATGTTCAATTTCAGAAATAGAATAGGGATTTTAAAGTTCTCTAAGTTACCCAAACAACTCCAAAATAAATAAAACTGTTTGAACCAATAAAATGGTGATTCCAGGAACACAGGAGGAATGAAATTCAACTTTCATGGAGATGGAAGTAAAAAGTAACTCAGTAATAATGTCTCAAGATACATGTATCTAAGGCAAAAATACGGACAAACTAAAAAAACAGAGTCAAGATAAAGCAAAAATGTTAAGAGAGCATTTAAAGGTATAAGCTTCCAGTTACGAGATAAGTAAGTACTGGGAATATAATGTACAACATGGTGGCTACAGTTAACACAACTGTATGATACATAGGAAAGCTGTTAAGAGATTAGATCCTGAGAATTCATATTAAGGAGAAATTTTTTCTTTTATTTCTATTGTATTTGCCTGAGGTGGATATTAATGAAACCTGTCATGTTAATATGTCACAAACCAAACCATCATACTGCATACCTGAAACTTACATAGAGATGTGTATCAATTATTTCTCCATACAACTGGAAAATGCACCTGGTTGGCTCTGTCAGTTAAATATCTGCCTTTAGCTCAAATCATAATCCCAGGGTCCTGGAATCAACCTGGCATTGGGCTCCCTGCTCACTGGGGAGTCTGCTTCTCCCCCTCCTTTTGCCTCTCCCCGGCTTGTAGTCTTTCACTCTTTCTGTCAAATAAATAAATAAAATCTTAAAAAAAAATAAAACTGTAAAAATATTAAGAGATGTAAAAGGTTTGTCAATTGAATATGTAAATCAAAAAATCCTACATTGGATATTTCCAATCATAATTGATGGAACTGATGGAAATGATGGCACTGTATTCACGATGCACTATATATCTATGACAGAAAGCCTTCTTTCTTTAAATTATTTGTAAGGTTTGATGTTTTCACAGTTTGGAATGGCATTATTAATTTATTTGTATTTTTGGAAACAGCATTCTATTTTTACTCCAAAGGGTATATTCAATATTCATACCTGTGGAAATTGTTAGTGTTCAGTCTACAGTTGGCATCTCTTGCTTGCATGAGGACCTCTTTGGTCACTGTCTTGCAGGAAGTCATCTTTTGATTACTATGACCAGGTTCTCTGCTCTTCTTTTCTTTCAACAAATTTGTTCTGCAGTGTAAGGTAGGAGTGACCACAGCAACAGCATTAGTATTGGGACATCCATGTGAAACAGGTGATACACACCAGTGTTATTTTTAACAGGATCTTGGAGCACAAAACAGCCTAGTTGGGGGGAAGGTTTCATTTATTTCTTTTTTGAAGTCCTTATTTTTTTTATGTAGATGTATTTCTGAACTATATTATTTTTCTTCTCTCTGAAAAACTTCTTTTAACATTTCTTCCAAAGCATACATTTCTCTTAAAGTTATTTGTCTGAGAAACTCTTTATTTCTCCTTCATTCTTGAAGTACAATTTTGCAGGGTATAGATTTCAAGGTTGGTGGTTTCTATTTTCTCTCAACATTTCTCTCAACATTTAAATATTAAGCTTTACTCTCTTTTTGCTTTGCCTAATTTCTGAGGAAAAATTGAATGACATCCTTATCTTTGTTCAAACCAGGTAAGCTGTTTTTTCCCTCTGGTTTCTCTCAGGAGAGTTCTTCTGTATATTTGATTTTCTGTAGTTAGAAAAAGATATGCCTAGGTCTATTTTGGTGGGGGGGGGGCATATATCTTGCTTGATGTTGTCTTTGCTTCCTGGGTCTGTGGTTTGACATCTGACATTAATTTGGGGAAATTCTCAGTCATTGTTTCAATATTTCTTCTTTTACTTTATCTGCTCTCCTTCAGTATTCCTATTACACATCTGTTACATCTTCTGTAGTTTTCCACAGTCCTTGGGTATTTTGTTCCTTCCCCCAACCCTTTGACCTTTGTTCTCTATGCTTTTCAGTTTTGGAGGTTTCTGCTGAGACATTCTATCCCCAAGCTCAGTAATTCTTCCCTCAGTCATGCTGAGTTTGTTTAATAAGGCATCAAAATCTCTCTTTATTTCTGTTACAGTGTTTTCCATCTCTCACATTCCTTTTTTGCTCCTTTTCCATTTCTCTGTTTACAATACCCATCTGTTTTGTGAATGCTATCTACTTTATCCATTAGAGCCTTTACCAAATTAATTATAGTTGTTTGAAATTTCTAGGCTGGTAATTTCAATATCTCTGCCAAGCATCTTCTGATGCTTGCTCTGTCTCTTTGAACTGTGGTTTTTTTTTTTTTTTTTTTTTTTTTTTTTTTTTTTTTTTT
>NC_081568.1:121668863-121711543 GCF_022355385.1 Mustela nigripes
TTTTTTTTTTTTTTTTTTTTTTTTTTTTTTTTTTTTTTTTGCTTCTTAATATGTTTTGCAATTGTTTTCTTGACAGCCAAACATAGTATACTAGGTAAAAGGAACCACTGAAAATAGACCTTTGGTGATGTGATGGTTCCATATTGGAAAAAGGGAAGCATTCTGTAGTCCTGTGATTAGTGAGTCTGTGCCTCTTGACTGAACTTCATGAGTGTTCCTCAGTTTTTTTCTGCCTCCCTAGTGAGAGAAGGTGTTGTTAGGGTCTGTGATCAAAGGAACGAGACCAACACAAAGCGAAAGTCAAGCAAAGCTTTATTTCAATACAAGCATCGAAAATCAAACTGACTGGTCGGGGCCGTCCCTTACAAAGAGGCAACGACGACCAGGACACCACCCTCAAGGACAATGCTCCCGAGGACTACCACGCTCCCCATGACTCCCCTACCTGATGACTCCCCTATCTGACGATGACCCTTCTCCATGACTAGGACGCTCCCCATGACTACCCCAACAATTATTACTCCCCCACCCCCTCACAGACTAACCTTCGTAGAGGTGGTTGAGCCCAGCCCACACACAGGTGGCCAATGAGATTGCAGCACACGGGGAAAACTGCACAGTCATGCTCGGTTGGCAGTACGGGTGGCCAATTGAATTCCGATTCACCATAGCAAATATATGTGTGCCCCACTGATTGGGTGTCTCCATCTGGCTTGGCCTGCCCCTATATCTGGGGTTTGCAACTAAGTTCCTCTGCAAGTAAGTTCCTCTAAGTTTACAACCAAATGGCTCCCTCTGGCTAACCAGGCCCCTACGGTGTCTCCATTGGGCTGGAGTTGGGCATTTCTCTTCTTCCACGTAGAAGGCAAGAGCTGACTTGAATTGGCTATTTCCCATCTCTCAGTTTGGTTATGTTTTTTCAACATAAATAATCATTGGCCTATTAAATTTTTCACTGTTCTTTATATATTATTCCATTGTCTCTGCTTGAAATTGTTTCTGTTAAGAAGTTAGCTGTGAGTCTTAATGAGACTGCTTAAAATAATTATTTTCATACCTCTTGAATTTATGATTTTTTTGTTTCTGTTTGGTTTTCATTGATTTCACTATTATGTGTCCTGGTATGGTACTATTTTTATGAACCCTTTGGCTGTAGCACTTACTAAATCTGTAGTTTGAAGTCTTTTAATTTTTGAATAATTTTGGTCCTTCTCTTATTAAACATTCCTTTATATTATCTGTCTCCTTTTTCTGAGACTTCAGGTAAGCAGGTTTCAGTATTTCTACAATGTGCTATATGACCTCTTTGATATTTTCCATATTCTTTTTGCTTAAGTTGGATTGCTTTATTCTCAATGTCTTTTAGTTTTATAGTCTTTGGGTTCTCTTCTGATTTAATATCCTATTCATGTTTAATTATTTAAATATTATGTTTTCAGTTCTAAAATTTCAGTTGATATTCTAAAGTTTTAAGGTAATGGAAACTCTCCATATTACTCATTATTAAATATTATAATCTCAATCATTTAAAACATCTGTCCATAGGGGCACCAGGTGGCTCAGTTGGGTTAAGTGACTGACTTTTTTTTTTTTTTTTTTCTTAAGTGACTGACTCTTGCTTTTGGTTCAGTCATGATCTCAGTGTCCTGGGATCGAGCCCCACATTGGGCTCCATGCTCAGCATAGAGTCTGCTTGTCTCTCTCCTTCTGCTCTTCCTCTTATACACAGTCACTCCCCACACACACAAATAACTAAAGTCTTTAAAAATAAAATAAAATATCTTTCCATAGATGCCCACATGTAGATTTTTAAAAATTTGTTTCTATTTTTCTCTCTCTGTCTCTGTGTTATGTGGTTTTGTTTTCTAGTTTATCTGATAAATTTTTTTGAATGCTGGGCATTTTTTATGAAAATGAAAATTTGAGATACTATGGACTCTGGATAATGTTATTTTTCCCACAGAGGAAATTTATTTTTCCTTCTGTCAAGCAATATGGTAACTATAGCTCATATAAATCAGGAGGTGAACTTTTTATAACTGGCTTAAGACTTACTGAGAGCTGTTCTTTGTGGTTCACCTTTAATCCTAGTCTATAAGTCTCTCTTTAACCCAGCTACAAGTCTGTCCTTCCAAGAAATATAAGAGGACTGAAAACTCTTACCAGTCTCACAAGCAAGTCAGCTTAATAGTCCTCTCTCCCACTTACAACTTTATAATTAATGTATACCTCAAGAAAAATATTTGGTGAGTGTTACTTTCACTTTTTTTTGTACCTCTCTCTTAGTTCTGACCCCTCAAGCCTTCCTTATTTTTTTTTAAATTTTAATTTAATTTTATTTCTTGAGAGTGAGTGAGCACATGAGTTTGGGGTGGAGGGGGAGTGGCAGAAGGAAAGGAAGAGAAAGAATCTTAACAAGTTTCCATGTCCAGCATGGAGCTTGGTCAGGAGATTTGATGTCATGACCCTGAGATCATGACCTGAGCCAAAATCAAGAAAGAGTCAGATGATTAACCGACAGCCACCCAGGAGCCCCCAGGCCTTTCCTCTATTACTTTTATCTTCCCAAGGAGTTAAGTTGTGTGCAACAAGATAATTCAATATGAGTGGAACAGAATCCAGTATAATTCAAGATGAGTGGGACTAGGCCTCAGAATCCATGATACCACTACGTGAGGTTTTGATTTGGAAATTATTGGTGATTCTTACCCTAAACATGCAAGAGGTTTCAACAAGCCCCAAAACAAAAGGGGATGCAAAAACACTTATGAAAGAAAAATTGAGGATATAGAAAGTTATTCATTATGTATCAGCTATTTAATGTAGCAAAAATCAGTGGAAAGATTGTGGGTAGAAAAAAATCTACTAGCTATGTAAGTTTATCTCATTCCATACTTATCAAGGATGGTTCATTTTATTTTTTTTTTTTTTATTTTTTTTTATTTTTATTTTTTTTTTTTTAAAGATTTTATTTATTTATTTGACAGAGAGAGATGACAAGTAGATGGAGAGAGAGGCAGGCAGAGAGAGAGAGGGAAGCAGGCTCCCTGCTGAGCAGAGAGCCCGATATGGGACTTGATCCCAGGACCCTGAGATCGTGACCTGAGCCGAAGGCAGCGGCTTAAACCACTGAGCCACCCAGGCGCCCGGATGGTTCATTTTAAAACTACCTATTATCAACACCAAAAACAATAGATTTCACTAAAAGTTTATCTTAAAATGTATTTGATAAGTATAAAACCATAAGTGCATTTTATTAAGGACAATTAGAACAATATATAATCTGCCTCTTGTAAAAATAACATTATAATCAACTTATAAATTTAAAAGGCAGCAAAGTTTTCAGTAAGTTAATTTCCTCATTCCATGTTTTCTTTTCTCGTCCCTTCCTAGACATTTGTATTTATATTTATATAAATTTTATATAGTTATATATATTTAATATATATAAATCATAGGAGAAATAGAATATTGTATTATTTTATTTTAAATGAACATTTCTCATATTACTACATAATCTTTACATGGTAAATTATTATACATATGTGACATATTATTGTCCTTATTCTGCCATTTACTCAATTATTCTGCTATATATTTACACTTACAATATTTTATTTTTTATAAGATATTATTGTGAATAACATTTTTAAAAAACTTTTAAACCTTTATAATCATTTTTTATTCTTTTGTTGGATGATTACCATTGTATAAGTAAATTTCCGTGAGAGGGATAATTTTATGGTTGCAGGGCATGTCCATTTATATTTGGATATTTACATATAATGTTTAAATTGCTGTCATCAATAAAATTTGAATGTTAATTTCACTATGATCAGGTAGCAATAAGCATTATGGTTAATTGTATTAATTTAATGCAATACCATAATACTTGTAATGGTTTAATGGTATTTCTTAATTACTGATTTTTAAAATTTATAAATTAGAAACCTAGAAAGCTCTCAGATATTCAGCAATGTCCACTTACGTAAGCTATCAGATCAAGTACCAAAGAAACCTCCATATGGCTAGTTGGGATTATAATGGTCAGTATAGATAGCAGCTCCTGACTTGATGATAATCATGCTAGTACTCTTAGTACTCTTCCACCTTTGGTGTACTGTATTAAGTAAGCACTGAAAAGAAATTCCTACTTTTACATACTGTAATTCTTGATCACAATGAATATAAGTTATTTTATGACGATCTTTAGGAAAAACAATAGGAAAAAGGAAGCTCAGAAAATGTAAGGAAAATCTATTAGTTAACAAATTAGAAATTTTGAAGCAGGAATGGCTGATAAGGAAAATTGCCAAAACAATTTCGTTGATACCCTTATAATTGCATTCATTATATATAGACCCCTGTATATAAAATTAAGGTGTTAATATTTTGAGTAACTTTTAAATTTTTACTTCCCTTAAATATCTGATTTTAACAGCCTCCTCAGACTTTAATTTATAAAATTTAAACTTATTTAATATATATTTACAGATTTCTGAAACCTCATAATAAAAATTGTATAAAGCGAGAAGGCTTCCTTTTGTCCTTGACTCTCTCTGCTAATTCTCAGCATCCCTTACACTATTATTTATTTCTTGTATATCATTCCTGGAGACTTTTATGATGAGTAGTGTCATGTATTGATTTTACTGAAATATAGAAGTTTTACTTAACACAGAGTATCTACTTTTCTCTCTAATGTGAAAGGCATTTATTAAATAGATTAATTAAAATTATTTTCCAAAGTTTTATGTTGAAGACAACTCAAGAAAGTGTAAATCAAAGGATTTTAATTTCTGACCCTATCTATAAGTTAAGATCTAATTGTCATATATAATTATTAAAATTTAATCCAGTGCTTTTTAAATAGGAGGAGATTTATTATCTTGCCTAGCAAAAAGTCTGGACATAAGTAAACTCCAATGATATTTAATTCAAAGCTCAGTAATAATCTCAGACTGCTTAATTATTTTTATCTTTCTGTTATATCAGTATATCACTTTCTACCTAAGCAAACGGTTCTCATGTTTGCAAGAAGCTAAATAGTTCCAGACTTCATATCCACAGACATCAATGACTAGGCTAGGCCAAGGCCACTCCTTCACATGCTTCCCCTTTTAAGAGACCTTTTAATGAAGCATTTTCCTTCCTCGCACATTTATCATTACATCTCATTGATCAGAATATCTCACATGGTCACCAATGAACCACTAATAATAAGAGGTTTCAGAGGTTTAAACAAGCACACTTTTGCCACATAAATACATTGTAAGAAAGATACATGAGAATCAATTCCAGTCTTGTTTAGTGAGAAGGAATTATAGCATAATAACCAACAGTGTTTTCTATACTGACTGTAATCACTCATTTGAAAAAAAAAAAGAAAATGCAAAAAAAAAAAAATTGGCTAATAATGGAGAAAAACTACTGAAAACTAAAACTATGTTTTAAATAACTGGTTTTGAGAAAGAAGCAAATATGTAGCGGACTGATGTGTCTTCATTAACCACTCAGTAGATGTAAGTATTAGTCAGTTCAGGCTGCTATAACAAAATACCATGAACTCAGTGTCTTAAACAATAGAAAAGTATATCCTTGCAGTTCTAAATGTTGGAAGTCTAAGTTCAAGGTGCTAGCCAACTTTATTTTTAGTGAGGACTGTTTTCTTGGCCTGCAGATGACTGCCTTCTCCCTGAATCCTCACCAGCCTATCTCTGTGTTCCTGCAAGGAGAGTGGGAGTGAGCTCTCAGGTGTCTCTTCTTTAAAAAAAAAAAAAAAAAGGCAACACTAATTTTATTGGATCAGGGCATCACCCTTATGACCTCATTTAACTTTAATTACCTTCTTAAAGACCCTCTCTCCAAATACAGTAACACTGGGGATTAGGGCTTTAACATCAGAATTTGGGGAGGTCACAATTTAGTCCATAACAATGTACCACTGTTAACTGAAATATATATTTCAGCATATAATGGCTGACATATAGATGATGGTATAAATGGAGAAAAGCAATGATTGCAAAACATCTTTCCAAAACTTACAGTGGAAAAAAATCTACACTCTTGAATTAAAGCTAAAAAGTGACTTTAAAAATCTCTCGTGAGCAAATATTACCATAACGTCTTCGGTAATGATGATTTGGTGCTTCCAGCAGCAGTAAATGATTTAAATAGTGTTAGTAATACTTCCAATTTACCCTTTGACTGGTTTTATCACCCAAACATAAATAGGGCATGCTGCCCTGGAGCAGAGTTACTTGCTTTTGATTCTGTAGACTTTTAATACTGTAATTCTTAGACACAAGGTCAGGAAAAGGAGAGGCCCTGTGAGGATTTCTAAATCATTGCTTTTTTCTCCAGGAACACAGCTTTAATTTCTGATCAATTCAGTTCAGAAACAATGACCCCTCTGAGACCTAACTCATGAGTTCAACTCAAATGTTGAGTGTTTGGTTGTGTTCTTCTTTAAACTATGTTAAAACAGAAACCATTTTGTTAAAGGCTGAGCCGATAACATATGGGGAGACAAACCCCAAGATAATATTACTTTCCTGTTGCTACAGGAATAGTTTCAAAATTTGGAGCATCAGAAGGAGCAGTTGGTAGATAATAGTATTTGCTTTGTGGTTATTTACATCACAGTCCCTAAAGGAGTTAGGAAATGTCACCTAGGAATTAGATCCATGAATCATAATGAGGAAAACATGAGTATTTAAATAAGGCATAAG
Organism: Mustela nigripes; assembly: GCF_022355385.1. NCBI lineage: Eukaryota > Metazoa > Chordata > Mammalia > Carnivora > Mustelidae > Mustela > Mustela nigripes. The sequence continues at coordinate 121,675,595 of NC_081568.1, forward strand.
TAAAAATAAGCTATAAAAACTATTTAAACAGTTGATGAAAAATTATACCATTGAAAACAATACTTCTAGGCAGAGCTAAAGCCTGGTTAGCAGTTCTATTTGAAGAGGAATTCATAATATGAAAGCTTTTCCATGACAGGGGGCAGGCTTTAGTTTTAAGAATGCAGCCAATTCAAAAGCCTCTAATTTTCACTTCTGGAAATGACAAAGCATTGTATATCTAAAACTGGAAAAGTTCTGAGTTACTTGTTTTTTAATATATTTTTTATTAATTTTTCCCCTATCAGCCTTAACCCTCTCACATCAGATGAATATCTCAATATGAAAAAGAAAAAAAATGATATATACAGGCAGCACAGATTACAATATAGCACTTGATTTATTTGAAAATCAGCCTTCAGAACAGAAGGTGAATGAGATAACATATAATATAAGCATATAAGAGAGTAGCCTAAGATGTGTCATTGAGCATTCTGGAAAATCTTTGTTTCTTAAGTAAGATCATGGTTTACATAATTATAACTAAAACATGAAAAAAAGGGAAATAGAATAGTATTTGAAAATACATGAACTGAATTTGGGTCACTTCTTTATAAACTACAATGGTGAAATTAGGTCACATCTTATAAAAGAAATTTCCTCTTGTATGTATTTTTTTTTTACTTCAGTAAGTAAGCTTTTCTGCAAGGTATTAACATGCTATTAGCACATGGTGTGCATATTATAGAGATTTCTTTAATTTTCATAGTTTGGTATGATTAGTATAAAAACAGATTCATTTTTAAAATCCCAAGCAAACTAATATAAATGAATTTTATCAATACATAGCATATAAATGTATTTATACATATAAAAACATAGTATATAAATGTATTTTCTTATTTAGTTAGTTGCTTTAGCTTGTGTGGTTTTTATTTAATGTCCTTTCTCTTTTGGTAGCTCGTCCAAGAAACTACATTTCATGCAATGTTTACATCACTTTAGGCTCCTACTTGCTGTTAATGGTTTCTCAGACTTGTCTTGTTTCTAATGACCTTGACAATTTTGAGAATTACAGGTTAAATATCTTTTAGAATGATCTTCTAGAATTTGTCTGACATCTTTCTCATGCCTAGATTGCAATGAAGGGTTTTTGGTAGGAATGCTACCACCAGCGAAGGGTCATTTTCATCACATCATATTAAGGGCACATAGTATTAACATGATATATTACTTGATATGGCCCTAATGATAGCGCTAAGGTAGTATTTGGCAGGTTTCTCTACTACAAAGTTACTGTTTTCCCCCTTTTTAACAGTGTACACATATGTATGAATATTTCTCTTTTTATTTCTTTTTTGTTTTAATTCCAGTATAGTTAACATACATCATAATATTAGTTTCAGGTATACACTATAGTGATCCAGCTCTTCCAGTGCTCACTGTGATGGGTACACTCTTTAATCCCCATCCCCTGTATAACCCATCCCCTCATCCTAAATATTTCTACATGTAAGCATCTGTATCTACATTAAGCTAACCATCAGTTTGTGCTATTGTCTCTAACTCTAATCATTATCACATGAAATATTTTAGCTTTTTTCTTAACTGTATATTCCCACTTCAGTGGTGAGAAACCTGATTTCTATCATTCATCATCCATTCGTTGAATTGTTCAGTTGCAGGACACTTATGTAATAGTATTAGAATAGTTTCCCATATTACTTTGGGACTCAACTTTATCAACTAAAGTACAATGCTTGTCAGCAGTTCCATTTGTAATACAGTTAGATCCCTTTGTCACAGTCTGCATTCCTTCCTGGGACCAGCAGTCTCCTCAAGGAGCTTTTCCTTAATTTGTATACATGAAGGCTCACTCTTTGTGTTATAAATGTCTATGTAATTCATGCCATTATCCATCATTAAAATAATATACACAATAATTTTGCCATCCTAAAACTATTTGGTCCTTCATTTGTTCAACATTCCCATCATACCCCTACATCTCTACATACCACTTATTTCTCTCCTGTCTCCAGAGCGTTGCCTTTTCCAGAATGTCACTTAACTTGAATCATATAGGATGTATCTTTTCAGATTGGTTTGTTCCACTTAGTACTGTGAATTTAAGGTGTATCTGTGTCTTTTACGGGCATAATTGCTCCTTCCTTCCTCCCTCCGTCCTTCCCTCCATTCCTTTCTTCCTTTCTGAAAGATAGTCGATCCTAATGCACAGTTTATCATCTCGGTTGATTCTTGTTTAGGGAAATTATGACCAAAACTACTATAAATGTGGGTCTTCATGTTTTTGTGTGAATCTAAGTTTTCAAAGCAAATGGGTACATGTCTAGCAGTGGTTTTGCTGAGTCTTGTGGTGAGATTGTGTTTAACTTTTTAAGAAAGTGCTAAACCTTCTTCCAAAGTGGTTGTATGATTTTGTTTTCCAGCTAGGAAGAGCTACACTTTTGCAGGATTAACTTGCATATTCATAAGTGATTTGTGTGACCAAATTTAAAATCTAAGAGATTAATAGATAGACATAAAATAAGATACACAGGGTCTAGAGCATTAAGCCCAAGTGTCATAATCAAACTATGGAATGGAGGGATCAACACTGAACATTTTTATTAGTTGGAGGGATGTAGTTACTTATATATTAAAATAATAATTTTTGCACAGTGTTAGGAATAGAAATGTGAGATAAAAGTTGTATTGAGGAAAAGAATTACATTGTTGGACAAAGAAATCTGAGTTACAGATGACAATAGAAACAGTGATGGAAGATGGAAAACAATCGAACTGGAAAGGTAGATGCATTCTAAGTTGTTGCAGTGATGTAATTGATAATGGTCAGTGAGGAGAATTTGGCTAGGGGTCTCATGTGTCTCACTTGGTTTAGTGGCACCGTTAACTAGGATATTGAGCAGAAGAGAAATTTGGCCCAAGAATACAGTGAGATCATCGGCACCTGGGTGGCTCAGTCATTAAGCATCTTCCTTAGGCTCAGGTCATGATCTTGGGGTCCTGGGGTCAAGCCCCACATTGGGCTCCCTGCTAGGTGGGGATCCTGCTTCTCCCTCTCCCACTTGTCCCACTGTGGTCCTCCTTTTGCTGTGTCTTCTCTGTCAAATAAAGAAATAAAATTTTTTTTAAAAAGAATAGGGTGAGATCAGGTTGATAAATATTAAATTCAAGCAGGCTGTGGGATATCCAGATATAGGTATTATAGAAGATATTTCATATAAAGATTTAGAAATCAGAAGACAAATCTTTACCGGAAAGACAGATTGGAGAAGCATTTCTCCGTAAGGTGATTAGCTAGCGCCAAGGATGCCAAAGAGGGGATGGGAGAAGACTGACACAGTGCTCTGGATTTATAATTAACATATAAGAGAAGAAAACAAACCCATGTAGGTTAAGAAACTGTGACAGACACACCAAAAATGATCCAGGCTTGGAGAAAAAAATTAGAGAAAGCCACCGTAGTTACTTGTAAAAAAAAAAAAAAATCAGATTTTTGGATTCAATCACATATTTACTGAGTCACAATCTCTGAGGCTTTGAAAAACTGTGTTTTAAAAATTCAGTAGCTATTGTCTATACAATGAAAGGCTATTGAGAGTAAATGCCATTTTGTAATGAACTGAAAGTCAATGGAAGATGAGGAAATGGAGGCATTGAGTAGAATTTATGTAATCATAAAATTTGGCAGCAGAAGATAGGAGAGAAACTGCGCGTTGTTGGATGGGTATTAAAAATGAAGATATAAAGAAAACGAAGGAAAGGGAGAGGATTCCTGCTGGAAAAAAATTCAACTTGAATATGTACATATTTATATTATATATCTGTAACTATGTATATTTTATATATGCATGTATATATACAGAGAGGCTAATGGTTAAGAATGTGGGCTAAAGCATCTTAGCGCTGGGAACCACCAGCTGTGATATTCTGAGCAGTTACTTGACCCCTGTTTCAGTGTCTTCATCTGCATCCGAAAGAATAGTACCTACTCCCTGAAGGGGTTTGGGTGAACTCCATAAAATGAAGTAGAAAAGACTTGGTATAATACTTGCTACATTAATGAACATGAATTAGGTGCTTTGCTAGGGATATGTCTTCAGTTCCTAAAAGGGTTCTAGTCTAAAATAGGGCAAAATTCCAAAAGTCAAACATACACTAACTAGAAAGAAAATACTATTACAAACAAAGAAATCTGTATCTTTATCCCTTTTTCCAATAGAAATCCTCTTCTTTAATAATAGTGTAAAGCGCTCAAGAACAACAAATCCAACGTTTCTCCACTAGCATTCCCAGAAGAAAATCCCCAACATCAGAGCCTATAGCTGTATATCTTAGAAGATGAGATTTTCTGATAGTTGGGGAAAAAAAAAACATGCTCTTTCTGTGCTCTCTAAACATGCTTTGGTTGATAGGAATGTTCCACTTTTCAGCAATGAAAATTTCAAACACTGGTTGATTTCTAGAAATGTAAATGCTTAAATACCTGGAATTCATATTGGATTTGTTAGTCAAATGTGTCAATAAGTCCCTGAGGAAAAAGTCATCTTGAATGTTTCTCAATTATAATCAAGACCAAACATGTGAGAGTAGTTACCCCCATGAGCTCACCCAGGTAGATAGATAGATATTTAACTTCTGAGTGAATCACATGAAGATTATGCTTGGGGATTAGTAAAGTCCTTGTAATAAAGTTTCAAAGCTTTTTTTTTTTTTTTCTTTGCTGCTCTATCCTTGGTTAATGCCTTCCTAGCAGGGACATATGTATAATTTATAAATGCACAGGATGTACATAACACACAGGAGTGGAAACCAATCTCTGATCCTTGCCAGTGCTCATTCCAGATAAGCACTCACTGTAATTTACACTTGGGTTTGATCTTTAATTAGGTGAATAGTCATGTTTACTCTCTTATGAATAATTTTTAATGATTTTCTATGTAAATAAAATATGTTCATTCTTAGTAAATGCCTTAGCTGTGTGGCATTCACTTAATAATAAAATCTTGGATGATTTTAAAATAATATTTTACTTTGTTGGCGTAATTGCGTGTACTTTATAATATAACAGTTTTAGGCTACTAAATATTGTGTTATTATAGAACAGTTAATTGTAACTTAAATTTAGCAATAGCCATAACAAACCAAAACCTTTACTACAGTAAACTGTTAGGATTACATGTTGAGCATGTGAATGATTTTATAATACTTGGCGATCCTTATCATTTAGGAAAGTGTACGTTTTGATGAAAGCATTGTGTCAACAAACTTTTCTTTAGAAAAATTTTAATTATTAAAATTTCACTTTACAGTTTATGTTACAGCCACTTCCCTGTGAAATTTCTATTTTAAATGACAAATGAGTGATTTAATTATGTCCATAGTATTTGAATAGATGTTACTTCTTTTTTCTTTTTTCTTTTTTTAAAGATTTTATTCATTTATTTGACAGATCACAAGTAGGCAGAGAGGCAGGCAGAGAGAGAGGAAGGGAAGCAGGCTCCCTGCTGAGCAGAAAGCCCTATGCGGGGCTTGATCCCAGGGATCATGACCTGAGCCAAAGGCAGAGGCTTTAGCCCACTGAGCCACCCAGGCGTCCCATGTTACTTTTTTTTCTTACAGTTTGAATGTCTTATAGACACGGGAGTCCTAGATTTGATATTATAACTTTAAATAATAAGTAGAAATTCTATTATTCCTCAGACCCTAGTGGGCTTGCATCAGATATTTATTGACAAAGATTTTCAGGAGTTGAGACAATTTTAATACCATAGAGACAGACAGGGAGCTTAGCTAACTTAGGGCTCTTTTGCATATGTAAGAAAGGATACATAACATTTTGACCATCTTTAAGTGTACAGTTTAGTGACATTACGTACATTGACATTGTCATGCTAGGTTTGGGTTTTGATGATGAAATATCAAGTCTTAAAATGCATTTGTTCAAAATTACTTTGTGCTTCTCCGAGTGTGTGTGCTGTTAAGAAAGGATGATTCTGACTAATTAGTTATATTTTAGAGATATTTTAATGTTTAAAAGGGATGGAATAGAAATATTGCTCATTAAGGAGGAAGACTTATTTCCATTGCTTAAAATAGGGCAAAACTAGGGATCCTGGACTCAATGCCATACGTACCTGGTGCCTGGAACTGAGACCCCAAGAGGGAGACCCTCTCGGGCCCTCTTGCCAAGAGGGTTTGTGCGTGGCTTTGCTCAAGGAAGAATTTAAGAGTGAGCCATTTAGAGAAAAGGATGAAGATTACGTATATAAGAAGGAAAGGATCTACTTCATAGACAAAGTAGCAGTCTCTCTACCCTGTTGAAAAAGAGGACACCTTTTTGCCTATAACAAAAGTGTTTTATGCTTTTTTTCAATTAGCTAACTGTATAGGGAGGGGCTAACTCTTTAACTATGGGTTTATCATTCATTTGGGGCAGTTAATTTTTTCATTGTCTTAGCATTGTGGAATTACCGACAGGGACCCATTTTAAGAATGTCCAGCCCAGGTGCACCTGAGTGGCTCAGTGGGTTAACCCCAGGTCATGATCCTGGGGTCCTGGGATCAAGCCCCACATCAGGCTCTCTGCTCAGCAGGGAGCCTGCTTCCCTTCCTCTCTCTCTGTCTGCCTCTCTGCCTACTTGTGATCTCTGTCTGTCAAATAAATAAATTTAAAAAAAAAATCTTTAAAAAAAAAAAAAAGAATGTCCAGCCCGAGGGAGTGGGGTCTTGTGATATACATGAATTGCATCCTGTGGCTCCTTTTATAACCTGCTGACCTTTAGGTTAAGGGTCAGCCTAAAACCAAAATGGCTTTACTTTGTCATCTTGACTCTTGAGTCTCCCTTCCCTCCAGCCTCATGCTCGTTAGTAGGTGTGATAAAATTTTGTTATCTGTTAATACTTTTGTCTTATTTCTGAATTGTTTCTAAACTTGGGAAAAGCAGATATTTCTTACTCCTTACTCAGAATAATGCACCCTTAATAAAATATTTAAAATAGATAATAAGAGAAAATTGCATATTATTACACTGAAACGATGCATGGTAACATCAATGTTACCACTTACATGAAAACTTGCTTGTCCATGTTGAGGTACTTCTGGAAAAATTGACACCCTCTAAATGGGTTCAAGCTAAGAATGAAATGACAGAAGTAATTAGTTTTTTAGTTAGTGAATATTTGTATCCAAGATATTTCAGAGTGTAAGCAATTAATTTGGAAATCTAATCTATGTGCCCACTAAGGATTGACATAAGCAGTTATTGCTGTTTCTTGATAAAGTAAACATTCAAATAATTGCCATATACTATACAGCTTTAGAATACTGTAGCTACAGTGATCACTTTTATCACTTTTCTTAAAAAATGGCTTATATATCAGACATATTTTATAGGTACATTTCACTTTTCCTGGTCAAATAGAAATCTTATCATGTGATGAATTGTTCTTTTCTCTCTTCTATATTCATGGAAACTCATCAACTAAATAATTTAAGTTTCATTCTTCCAAATGTGCACTCACTCTCAAGGCAGTCAGGTTAAATAGATTCTGTATATTTGTAGGTGTAAGTGATATGCTAGGAATTTGTGTTACTGTTTCATTCACTGCAGGAGTCCTGGAATTTTCTTATGTGACTGCTCATTGCAGGTTGAATGAAATGCCGGTCTTCTCACTTGTCCCTTTGAGATTTGGGGACATACATTTTCAGTCTACTAAGGACATTTTTTATCTCCCACCGTGTGAGTTATCTTCACTAAGATGATTGTATCTTTAGGTAAAACGTATTAAAACTGGCAGCCATTTAAAACATATTAGCTCAGAATGGATTTCTACTTATTACTGCTGAATGCTGCTTCCTGAACACATGTCTGCGTAGTATTTCCTCAGAGAAATCTTGCTGAAAGATTGTCTGAATCTGATCCGTATTGAGCCTGACATTGCCGTTATTCCAATTAGGGAAGTATCAGCCATTACAGTTACTGCGTGATGGCCAGGTTGATATTTATAGATATTTTTTCTTAGTGTCTTTCTTGGTTCATCTTTTAGATTTTAGTTTTAGTTTTTGTTTTTTAACAGAGTTCAAGTCTCAAAAGCAAAAAAAAAAAATTATATTGTAATTCCTAAGGCTAATAGGAAGGGGTATGTTCTGAAAGGATGGAGAGACTCACAACAGAGGGAGTTATTATTATTTCTAACTAGCAGGTCTAGCCTATAATGAAAGGGTAAGTAGCTGAAATTTGTCTCCAGGCCATCTCTTCTCTTCCAGCACTTTTCTGTTCATATGCATACATCCCCTGCCCCCTCATGTCCTCCTTGCCAGAGATGCCAGAGTCCAGTGCACTGTGTCATCATTTACTTTCCCTGGGAGGGACTTATTTTGTATTTTCTGTTTCTTTGCTCCTTAGGAAAATAGTAACTATTACATAGTTACACCGTGCTCTGCCTATCAGCTAATGAGAATTATTTAATGTGGATTTGTTAATTTGAAGTAATACATTATATCACAGTGAGGTGATCTTATCATGCTTCCCCCTCTGGCAAAGGAGATTGCGATCCATACCTTACCAGAAATTGAGTCCAGTATATTGTCCTTCATGTCACAACTCATTCTCTTCCTATTTTTAGTCCTCGTGATTTAGTTCAGATCTATAACTCCTGCTTGATTGTAGTAGCCTTGTAACTTGTCTTGTTTGTGGTATCTACATTCTCCAACCTTTTCAATCAGTGTAGACATTCTAAATGCTGCCTGCAACTTGTCATTCTGTCTTTGCAGCCTTTGGTGGAGATTTTTAAGGCAATATGGCTGACCACATACCCAACAGAATTACTTCCAGTACAGCTACTAAAAATACTAAAGTATTTTTTTAAATCAACTTTATTGAGCTGTAACTTATATCCATGAAACCCTACTGCAATCAAGTGATAGGGCATTTTCATCACCCTGAAAACTTTTCTTGTGTCATTTATAGCCAATCACCTACCACACCTTGGCTCTAGGCAAGTCCTAATGGATAAAATGTTTTTAAAAATTACTTTTAATGCATTGTTGAACTAGAAACCTGAGGTTCATTGGAACATTGTAAAAATTGAACATATACCAGGTCACAAATCAAGCCTCAACAAATTCCAGCAATAAAAATGCTACAAGTTATATCCTCCGTATACAAAGATACTTAAGTTGGATTACATGAAAATGTATTTTTAAGTTATTCAGAAATCAAAAAAGGAATTATAATGAAAAATTTAAAAACAGAATTACATTATTTTTAAAAATCTCCTATTTAGATGGATGAGATTTACCTAAATATTTTTAGAAAGAAAAACTGTAGTTCTAAATGTTCATTTTTTTTAAATTTAATTTTTTCAGGGTTCCAAAATTCATTGTTTATGCACCACACACTGCTCCATGTAATTCGTGCCCACCACAATACCCACCACCAGACTCACCCTACCCCCCACCCCTTCCAAAACCCTCAGTTTGTCTCTCAGAGTCCACAGTCTCTCATGGTTTATCTCTTCCTCCGATTTTCCCCAACTCACTTCTCCTAAATGTTCATGTTTAAAAGTTAGAGTTTTTGAATTAAGAATTTAGAAAAAGATTAGTAGATTATTTGGGGGCATATTCTGTCCCAGCTGAACTTGAACTAGTTAGGACTTACATTCCTGAAGGGAGACTTTTAGTGGATCATGGCTTCCACTCCATACACACAACTATCCCAGATTCCTTTGTAAATTTTTTGTTTGTCTTGTCTAAACTTTGGAAAATCCTTTTAATAGCTCTTAATTTTGAAAGAGACCACGATTTAAAATCAACTATGAGGGATTTCTTCCATGAGGGATTTCTTCCTTTAGAGAAGCAAACTGTAAAGGGCCAGCTGAGCTTTGAAGAGTTTCCATTTGATTTGAGTCAAAGGCAGAGAGTAAGAAAGAAAAGTAGTAGTAGTAGTAATAGTAGTAGTAGTAGTAGTAGTAGTAGTACTAAATACTAATAGCATGTATGTTATGGGAAAGGGAATATATGACAAATATAGGTTCAAGTTGTAGTTTAGGGTGATCCAACTATAACACAGTTTTTAAAAAGTTTTCCATATCATTTATTTGTCTAAGGAATCCTTAAGGAAACAATTTTGGTACCTGAGTTATTTTTTTGCAATCTTCCTTATACCAAGTCTAGTTCTATTGCCCATGGGGAGGTTTTGAAAAACTTAATATTCCTTAAATTCCTTTCTGCTTAAACTGGCTAGAGTAGATTCTTTTGTCTCTAATATTCACAAGTTGATACCGTATAATTCCATTAATAGGGAACAAGAAATACCAAACTAGAGTGCTGTACAAACTATCTTTTTGGGCTTATGGTCAGTATCCTGAACAAACACATACTTTTACTGAGTTGCAATCCACATACCATATACCCATTTCAAATGTGTTTTTTAGTATACTTACAGAGTTGTGTAACACCAAACATCATGAAAATATAATTTTAGAACGTTTGTTACTCCAGAAAGAAGCCTGTACACATTAGCAGACATTTCTATTCCTTCCCAGCCACAGGCAACCACTGATTTACTTTCTCTCTTTGTATCTTTGTCTAGTGTGGGTATTTCATATAAATGGAATGATATAATATGTGGCCTTTTCGTCACATGATGGGTTCATGGTTCATGCATGTTATAGTAGGTATCAGTAGTTCTTTCCTTTTTATTCCTGAGTAATATTCCATTCTATAAATATACTGCATTTTATTTATGCATTCTTTATTTAAAAACATTCAGGTTGATCCCACATTTTGGCTCTTGTGAATAATGCTGCAATGAACATTTGTATAGACATGTTTGAGTGGATGATTATTTTCATTTCTCTTGGTATATATGTAAGATCCCATAGTAATTCTATGTTTAACATTTTCAGGAAATACCAAATTATTTCCAAAATGGCTGTGATGTTTTATTTTACATAACCAGCATCACTTTATGATAGTATATATGTCTTCCCATCCTTACTATCACCTTTTTTATTAGTCCGGTCAATAGGTATAATGTGGTATCCCATTCTAGTTTAAAACTGGATTTTTCTAATGACTAAGGATGTTTAGCATATTCCCCTGTACTTACTGGTCATCTGTAGCTCTTCTCTGGTGTAACACATACTCAGAGCTTGTGCTCATTTTTAATTAGCTTGTTTTTATTTCTTGCTATTCCCAATTCCCAGTTCTGTAAAAAGACTTTAAGTAAACTTGTTTTTTATATATTGAAAGTTCCCCAATGTGACCATTTTATTATAAATTATATTTGCTCTATTTTGCTATTTTGAAATAAAAGAGTAAGAATTGGCATTATAATAAGAGTCCTTTAAGAGGCCAGAGTCAGGTCACGAGGAGACATGTGCATAGATAGCTGGAAACCCATGAAAATATCTTTGATTAGGTATGTTGCTTAAGTATCACATATGCCAGGATCCCAACCTAATAGAGGCGGTCCTTTTGAGTTGGAGAACACACAGATATTCAGGCTCTTCTAATAGAAGGTGTTTAAGTGAATCTTTGCTGCACCCAGACTCCCATAAAACAAGATTTGAGGAAAGTTTTCCAACTATTTGAGAGATGACTGGAGTGGAAGATTGATCTATACAGACCGTAGGCTCTTGCAAGCTATCACTTGTTATTCCTTGTAGTTGACTTGAAAGACCGGCTTAGCTGCCTACATTTGTCCTTTGCCCTGTGCACTTCCTCTTTCACAACTGAAAGAGATGAAGACAGCTAGAGAGACACATACTGTCATTAGTAAGAAGACAGATTTTTTTGCAAAGAATATTAATTTTCAAAATTGATCACTTTATCAAAATATTTTTAAAACATGAGGGCACCCGGGTGGGTCAGTCGGTTAAGTGTCTATCTTTGGCTCAGGTCATGATCTCAGGATGTTGGGATCATGGGGCTCGCCACTCAACCAGGAACCTGCTTGTCCCTCTCTCTCTACCCCTCTCCCCAGTTCCCAGCTTGTGCACATGCACTCTCTCTCAAATAAATAAATAAACAAACAAACAAACAAATAAATAAATAAAATCTTAAAAAAAAAAAAAAGACAAACCATGAATATATGTTCCTGGGATACATAATAAACTCAGTGTTTGGGATTTCCGTTAATAGTGGTTTGTACTCAACATAGAACATAGCTCAGCATTGTGGAAGGAGAGCTCTGGAGACCTCAAGGGCAGACTTTCTTTCTGAAGAGATGATTTTAAGCCATGGCAGCAAAGTGGTTTCTGCTGAGTCTCGGTGGGGTCTCTAGAATTGTTGAAGACACCTACCCCACTACAGAATTAACAGGAAAATCTGTTGATCAAGCAAAATTAAATTTATTAAGCTTACTGAAGCAAGGTGAACACAAACTTAGCAGAGTAAAGATAGGGAAGTTTATGTAAAGGGTTTCAGGACCTGGTTTTGGTGATTTTAGGTGGATTTTTCAAGGTAAAGAACTGACTGGAATTAAGCAGAGTTGATGAGAGACTAGGTTTGGGTTGGTGGGCAGAGCAAGGCAATGATCTTAAAATGAGTCTTGGTGATTATGCTTTTAGATTTAACATGTAGACTTTTGTGGTTGGGTTACAGACATTTTCTGAGAGGAAATACCTCTTAGGGCCAACTGTTAGGGTCTTTTTGTTTGGTCTCAGAGATAGGAATCTAAAAATATGCCATCTTCATCTTTTACATAGAGGCAGGTAATTAATTATATTGGCTTCATTTCTCAATACAACCTTTTTTTAGAGAAGGAATGTGGAGGAAAACACAAGGAAAAATTGGTTACATATGGAACATTTAGAACTTGATTACATTTGGTTTTCAAAATTTCTAAGTATAATAAGTATATCTTAATTAACTTTGCTAAAGCAAGGCTCAAACTTTTACATTTTTCTACTAAAGTTATATATTTATTATGGAAGTTATTCAGATAAAAATCTAAGGTCATATCTCTTCTCAGCTTTCTTTGAAATGTGGTTCTTTATTTTAAAAATTGTTCTAAGTTTTTAAGTTTATTCTTTGGTCCTAATAATTTAACCATGGGACTTTTTTTTTTTAATCCCCATGAGTTTATTATTATCTTTCCTATTTCTCTTGTTAATGGTATGCAAATAAATGTACAGAGAGCCAGTTTGAATCAAATATGTAATTAATAAGATGTGCATTATAACGCCTAAATAACTATTGTTCGATTTAGAACCAAAGGATAAGCTATGATAGCTATCTTTTTTTTTTTTTTTTTTTTTTGCTGTTGTTCCCACTGTCACCCCATTTCCAGTTACTTATTACCCACATTTAAATTTTCTTCCTTTATAACCTATACTTATGTTGTGCCAATGTCTCAAGATTTGACATTTCTTGCTGTTTTTGTTCTTGTTGTTTTGTTTTTCTCCCCCATCTATAGAAATTTGAGAGTCCTCACTTTATCCCCAGTGCTATCTCAGAAATTTCACTACAGTGTCTGTTCAAGTATTTCTCCTTGAGTGTGAAGGGTGAGTCTAAAGAAGACTGTGTCTCCTTAAATCTAAGAAATGGGTATAAATTGTTTTTATAACCAGCCTATCTTCATTTGTAACTGCTGGACTTTCTGAATTGATATTCTAGCAATTCTTTATTTTCTACTTGTCTTTAACTCTACATTTTTGAGCATTTCACCTTTTTGGTTTCTAATTTTTTGTGGATTTTAATTTTTGCAGTTATATTTTTAATTTCTAAGAATTCTTTCTCACTCCCTCATAACTCCTATTTCACAGTTTCTCTTCTTATTTTATCATTAAAACAGGCTCTGTAATTGGCCTGAAACTACTAAATAAAGTTTAGGAGTTTTTTTGTTTTTTTTTTTTGTTTTGTTTTGTTTTCTGCATTATTTCCATTTATCTTCACATCATATTGTATATTTTCTTATCTTAGATTTTTCTCTTTCCTGCTTCATTTTCTTGACCTTTGGGTGACCCTTAGTTTCCCTCTCTATTTGGTAATAAGACAATAGAGATACTCAGAAACTGTGTATACGAATTAGGCACATCCAAGGATACTTTATCCAGTAATAAGTTCTATTGTAAGGAATATTCAAAGAGTAAGTTGTATCCTGTTCTCCACTATGCAATGCTAAAATATGTAAAGCTTTACTTTAGGAAACTAGATCCCTTGTTTGATTCTACCATGGATTCTTCCCCCCCATACTCTAAACCAGGCTGTATTTCGATCTCTCTTTTTAAAATTATTATTGTTTCTTAAAAAGTGTTTACCTGTAATTGGCAAATTCCCGTGTGGTGACCATTTTGGACAAAGGACCTGGAAAATACGTGGGGAAGTTGACTTTTTCAACATATCATTTTAATGAATGCGACCTCTTCTACACCTGCCCTCCATTGAAAGTACATTCATTGATTTCATGTCTCACAGGATATAAACTAAGTCATGTGATGAAAACCACTGCTCTAGCCCTTTTTTGCATGGCATGCCAATCAACACCATTCCTTATTTTCACCTTTGAGAAATCTGTTGACAGCTCTTGCCTGCTGAGAACATGACAACAGTTTCCTTCCCGTTTTCCTGAGGCTTTGGGCTTCCCCACCTTTTTCAAATTTCTTTACTATTGTTCTGCTGGATTTTTAATTGGACAGGAAATAAACTCAGAAACTTAGCTTGACACCTTTGATCTTATGTTTAATTCTCTATTTAATTATATTCAAAACTATGTTTCACCTATAGTTTAAGGTTAATGGTTAGAAGGTATGAATAGTTTTGCTGCTGTTGAGAGGAAGTTGAGGTCCATGTCTGCAGCCTGCTTCGAGCAATCTACATAATGTGTATCACTGTGGCATTCCTCATAAGAAACTTGGCTGTGTGGATCAAGATACTTAAAGATTTAATGCCTGGGAATTCTTACAATCCATCCTAAAGAAATATCTAGGGACTTTTTTGAAGAATGCAGAATAGGCCTGTTGATAGCATCAAAAAATGAGAAGTTTGAAAGAACCCAAAAGAATTCAGATTATGAAATTATTAAATAAGTTATGTATCACTCATACAAAGAAATTTAGGCAAATAAGTTAAAATATGCTTAAATGTATAATATACATTTTAACTCAAATCATATTCAATTATCATCTTTATCAGTACAAATACTGACAGTTTTAAAGTAAAACATATAGATATTAAGCTATTATAACAAATATAATTACATATATCATATAATTTCATAAGTTAAAAGGAATTATATGAAATATAAATATAAATATAGAAAAGGAATACCAACAGAGGTTATCTTGAGATGAATAGATTTCTATTGGCTTTTATTTTTCAAATTATCTATACAGAATACTATACTATTAATCAGAATATAATCTGCTGTTTTTTGTCCATGTTTTAAGGTTTCACACTTGTGAACAAATGATACTTCAAGGTGTCTTGATTACTAAACACTTAGTGACATGAGTGATAAAAGTAGGAAAAAATTTTCATAGGTCTATCATTACAGTGTTCCTTTAATTTGCATGAACTTTATCATTCAACTTTCAGGTATTTACACTTATATCAGTGTACACAGAACAAGTGCATTGCTGTAAGACAGGATTTAATATTACAGTTTCACTAATAGCTGGGTCCCTATCCTATTCAGACAGCTGGGCTTTACTGTTCTCTGGTTTATTTTCTGCTGCCATAGGCATTTTCATCGACTACACAGAAAGCACCTTTACTCTTTAAAGTTCAGCACCATTTGGAAAGATATTGGCTTAGAAGGGAGTTTGGGAAAGCAAGATAAGAGCCTTTTAAATTAATACATCGACAAGTCTGTACTAAGTCATCTTCTGATATGCTTGCTGAGGAAAGAAGTTCACTTGACTGGATACTTCTATCCATTCATTGCGTAAGAAACTGCACTCATCTTCCACTGGTCTAAATTTGATGGCCCTATTTTTCGCTTGGTTAGGAGCTGTATATAAATATATCACATTCTCTTTATTAAAGTGTACGTTTTCAAAGAAGCGTACGTTTAAACTTGCAATGTATTTTAATATTCCCAGAAAATTTATTTTTTGTAATGAGTATCTCTTAAATTTTAGACCCCACCAAGTATAGTAGTGTTAAGACACCGCCCATTATGGATTGTAAAGCACACTTTATGTCTGTCATTTGCAGAAAACAATTTTAGGCAGTAATATAATAAGACAGCTTATGCAGTTTTAAAGAAAATTAATACTTTCTTAGTGATTAGACTTTTTTTTTTTCCTGATCTTTAAAATTGTGATTCAGGTCAACTGGGTAGATTTGTGCATATCCTTGTATCTGATAGTTCTGAATTTAAATTACATCAGGTTTTTCTCATAAAGTCTGGATACCGTGGTAGGTCTCCCAGGTTAGCATCGAGTTTTGTAAAAAACCCTTAAAAGAAAATAAGCCACGTTTGTGAATTTGAGCTGGGATTCAGATCAATATAAAGGAGTATCTCTGGATATAATAAGATTACCTCATATACAATAAACATGATTAAAACAAACAAACAAAAAAGGCTGACAGCAAGATTTTCTTCTCTTTATTTGACTTGCTTTCTTTTGAAAATCTCAATTTCCGTTCATACACGTTTGGAAACCTAGAGCTACACCTTCCACCGTGGTGGGAAAAGACAAAAAGTGTAGGGAGGATTTCACACATCTTGAACTACTTCACCACCTTCCCTAGGAAGCATCTATTACCAGTAAAATCAATTGGGTAAGATAACACTGTTTGCCAGAGTTTCTGGGGAGGGGACCACTTTTTTTTTTTTTTTTTTTAAGAATATGCTTTAGTTGCATATGAAATGTCTATTTCTCATACTCCTAGCTAGTATCTAGTTAAGATCAAAGAAGGCAATATGTGAAGTAGTTAGCATGTACAGAGAAGAAAATACAAACTAAAACTGTGAAATTAAGGTAGCATCATTATAATTATCTTTAAACTTGAATATTATTACATTTCTAAGACATGACCAAAATAAAAAGTCTAACTGCTGTTTGTCAAACACGAATTGACAAAAGGTTTAAAATGGTTTAAGGGAATTTTTATCCTAGAAAAAATTCATAGTAACCAGCTACATTAATCATGTTCATTCTTGGATTCAAGTTAAAAATAGTTTTCCCAAGGGAGAATATTTTGAGTGCCTGTGTAACATTACTAAATAAAGCATCCCTTCCCTACCAGCTGTAGGTGTTTCTTTTTATTCCTTATTTTTTGTCCTTTTTTAAAAAAAAAAAAAATCCTAGTCAGCTATACTTGTAGTTGAGGTTGCCTTATGTTTATTTTGTATGTTTTTTTAATCACCTTAATTAAAATCCCTAGGTCCAGATGATTTCAGTATTAATTTCATTTTTAATTTAAGAAAATTTTGAAACACATTTCAAGTATTAACAGCATTTCAAAGTAAATGACATTAATATGTCTGCATCAAAATGTACAAATACTCAGTAAATTTATTAAATGGAATAAATTTTAAAAATAAGCTTTCATGAATTCTAGTCAGGTGTTATAATCAGTCTAATTATGAAATAACATTGGATCTTCAGAAAGTTTTGATTTAAAAATTCTGGGTAGAGATTGTATATATATATGGGTATCTTTGTTTTGTTCTGTTTTTGTCTGAGAAGTTTTTATTGAAATGGAGTATCTAAATTCAAACCAATATAGTCATCAGTCTTTTAGTAAAGACAAATAACCAAATTAAAGTAAATATTGCTTGTCTGATTTTCCATTGCTATTGGAACATTGTTATTCCCAAAATGTAATAAGAATGAGGGTTCCAAATTCAAATGCTTACGGGGAGTCAGGTGCCATACATGTATGAGGTGGTCAGATGATGAGAAGGGATGCAGTTGGGAGCAAGAGAGAATGTGTTCTGAAGATGGGTTACCTTGCCTAAACGCATCCAGAGTCTCCCTGTTTTCCTGTCTGTCTCTCTCTCACCTGCACTTACACACACACCCACATACACGCAGCCAGATATGATCCTTAAGTCAAAAAACTATGTATCTTTTTTTTTATTAATTTTTTATTTTTTATAAACATATATTTTTATCCCCAGGGGTACAGGTCTGTGAATCACCAGGTTTACACACTTCACAGCACTCACCCAAGCACATACCCTCCCCAATGTCCATAATCCCACCCCCTTCTCCAAACCCCCTCCCCCCAGCAACCCTCAGTTTGTTTTGTGAGATTAAGAGTCACTTATGGTTTGTCTCCCTCCCAATCCCATCTTGTTTCATTTATTCTTCTCCTACCCACTTAAGCCCCCATGTTGCATCACCACTTCCTCATATCAGGGAGATCATATGATAGTTGTCTTTCTCTGCTTGACTTATTTCGCTAAGCATGATACGCTCTAGTTCCATCCATGTTGTCGCAAATGGCAAGATTTCATTTCTTTTGATGGCTGCATAGTATTCCATTGTGTATCTATACCACATCTTCTTGATCCATTCATCTGTTGATGGACATCTAGGGGGCACGTGCACCCGAATGTTTATAGCAGCAATGTCCACAATAGCCAAACTATGGAAAAAACTATGTATCTTAAAAGGAAAGATGGGGGACGCCTGGGTGGCTCAGTGGGTTAAGCCGCTGCCTTCGGCTCCGGTCATGATCCCAGGGTCCTCGGATCAAGTCCCGCATACGGTTCTCTGCTCAGCAGGGAGCCTGTCTCTCTCTCCGCCTCTGCCTGCTTGTGTGCTTTCTCTCTCTCTCTTTCTGACAAATAAGTAAAATCTTTAAAAAAAAAAAAAAAAAGGAAAGATGGAAAATAATTTGGAAGAACTTCTGACAACCTAAATAGGCTTTCACAGTTAGTTTATTTGTTGTCCACTTTCTTCCTCTACTCTTAAAACAACAACAACAACAAAAAAAAAACACCTAAACTATCATTAAAGTATTCATTCATTTATTCAGTCAGTCTTCAAACAAATAATTATTTATCTTCTACTCCACTAAAAACGAGTGTAAAGCTCTGGGGAAATAGAAATGAATGAGACAATTCATGCCTTAAGGGGGAGCTGAACAATAAGCAGTTACCATGCAGACGGGAGAGTGAGGTGCTCTCAGGCTTCCAAAAGATGTGCACCCATCCTATTAGTCTGAGCGTGTTAGAGAAGCATTCACGGTGGCAACAAACTGTGGCTTGAAGGAAGCGTAAAAGTCAGTCAAGCAATGAAATGAGACAAGGGATTTCCATATAAAGGGAAGATTGAAGGGACAGGTATAATTGAGAAATTAAAGGGAATTCCTTAAAGCAAGAGCCCAGGATGCAAGTTTATTTCATGTTTTAAAGAAGCAGGGCAAAGATATGGCTACCTCCATTATTGAGGGTGTTCAAGTAGTCAGTTGCCCATTTTGTTTCCCCTTTCATCAGTTAACTACAGTGTAATTTGGCTGTAAATACTATGTGGTGTGTGCTCTACCTATTCTCCTTTTTAAAAAAGTCCCTCTCAGTACTCCCTACACTCTGAAAAGACCAAAATACATAAACAAAATAAAACAAACCAACCAAAAAATCAGTTCTTTGGTTATACTTAATAAATGTATATCAGAGAGAGAGAAAGGAAATGGAATATAAAGAGAAAATGAAAGCAAGAAAGAGACTAGCTCTTTCCTAGTCATAATTTCAGAGTCATTCTATCTCCTGTTTCAAAGAGCGAATACAGTTTGTTTTACATTTCGGATTCTGTATTATTTTACCATGTCAGTATACTTTAACACGAATCTCATCACATGGCTTGAATCTCCAAAAGAGGAGGACGGAACTAACTCCAAAGCAAGGTGTTCAACTGCCGTTTTAAAATGCTTATGTGATAGCTATGTGGGAGAAATTGAGTCAAAAAAATCATATCTTGCTCTCTGATTAAAAATTCCTTGCAAATGGACAAGAATATCTGTATTCCAAATGCATCCGATGTTATGATATGAAAACTAGAACAGAGCAACAATAGCTTGAAAATCCATCGGGAGAAACTTCACACTGACCTGGGTAAAACGGCTAATTTAATTTTATCATTTCAAGTGAAAGTGACTTGAAACCAAGGGAGACTAATCTGAACAGTAAGCCTAATTGCAAATGCCTCAGTACATTATGTAGATAATAACAGCTCCCATGTGGATAATAGAAGTTAGAAGAGAACTGAAAATTACACTTTCTTTTGCCATAGTGAAAATGAACCGATATTGCATCTTATCTCCCGATCCACAGACTAAAATGGAAATTGCTTTCCAGGTTTTACTAATTTTACTGACAGGATATGATGTGAAGGCTTTTTCCCCCCTTATGCACTTACTCTGATTAAATATAAAAATAGACCCACTCACAATATTTGAAACTGACAGAAAAATCAGAAAAGGGAAAACCTATTCATGTACGTGTCTGATTTCATACGGCTTTATCATCAGCATTCATAACGATATCTAAAATATATTGAGAAGATTCTCTTTCAAATTATTCTATATTATGCAAAAGATATTCTGTTGATGTGCCTGTGAAACTGAACGTATCCGAAATTAGCATGCGCTGGTAAAGCATACACATCGACCTTACACTATTTAATTAAACACCATAAATGCCATTATGAGTTAGTATTGAGATGTTTAATATTTGCATATAAATTTAAGTCATTTCAGGAAATTATCTTTTAAATTAAAAAAAAAGAAGGCTTTCATATTTCAAATATAGAGATTTTAAAAAGCCAAGAGAGGTACTGAGAGATTATACAACCACACAAGTGGGAGTCCAAAAGCAATCCTATGACACAGCCTTCTAATGGCATTGCAGTGGGAACACCAGGCTTGGACTCCAAAGGCTAGAGTGTTTGTCCTCACCCAGGCTAGGACTGCTTGCAATTCACAAGGACAATATTAAATAAATGCTGTATTTACTTTACTTTGCCTTTGTGGATGTCTGCAATGCTCTCAATGATGTACACTCATTGGCAAACGTATGCACATAGAGGGGCAGATGTTTAAGAAAATATTCTTAACAACAAATTGCTTGTTTCCAAGTTACATTTATAATTCAAGTCATGTTTACTGTGTTTAAGCATTCTGTTCTGCAGCACAGTACTATTTGGTGCCATTTTTTGGTTGTAATTATTTTTCTATCAAGCTTTTTAAAATGTTTTTCCTTTGAGCAAGTTAAGAAAACACAGAATATCTTAAGTTAGGTAATAGAATAGAATACTCTTATCTCTTTCAAAATTCCATTGATCCGCAAAAAGGTGTTTATTGAAATGAAGTTTCTGGAATCTGAGAAATTCTGGGGAAGTCTGAAATTGTTCTAGAAATTGGTCTATTTAATATCATGGGAATCTATTCACTTTCTCCACCTGAAGATTCAAAAGCAACTTAATAAAAAGATACAAGAAAAGGCATGACAGAAACTTAAGGGTAAAAACATTTCTACCCAATATACTTGGGGTTTACTCGAGGAATCCACTTAATTAATTTAACTTAGGATACTTTATTTCATTAGTGGCATGATAACCGCAGAATAAGTTATGTTAATGAATTAATGTTTCAGATAAAGTATTTGGTTCATTTTCTAAGTCTCACTTAAGGCTACAAAATGTTTGTGGTATTGTTACATCACCACCACATTACGTTACATGGGTAAATGGGGAAGGATGTCTTACCATAAATTTATTACATTCTATGTAATGGAAAAAAATATCTTTGAAGCACATTTTGCCCAGATAGCCTAGTCAAATTAAATGTTTTTAATGTATTGATACTTTCATACTTAATATGGGAAAAATACTGTACCAAGTACTGGGAATAGTATGGAAAACAGATACTACCCTCGTTCTCATGAAGCTTATTGTCCAGTAAGGAAGACAGATAATTACACAATTCTGTGAACAAATATAGGCACAGCTTGCTAACTACTTTGAGAATGACATGGTGCTGTAAAAGCATATTGGTTTTGACACAGCCTGTGAGATGAGAGACAACTCCTTGGATCGTATGTTGAGGAAGTATCATCATCAAAATGTTTAGATGAATCCACATCTGCATTGTAAGGGGAGAGCTGTTCTTGATGTAACTCTAACTTCCCATTACATACCTCAATATGGACAATGTTCACAGCCATGGGATTAGCAAAAACTTCAGTTTTTAGGCATTTTGTCTCTGTCATTTTTTGATGCCACTGAATAATTTAAGAAAACATTATGTCTATTTGAAAGTTGATCTTAAATTGTTAATATCCACATACCCTAAGATCCTGCTTATTACAGGCTTTCACCCATTTTTCCCTAGTTGTTGAATAAGTAAATATTCAATGACTTTCTTTAGTATGACTATCAGGAGTCCGTATGTTGGAAAATCTCAATATTTAGAAGTGATTATTATTTTTGGTTGATTGACTAAAGAAGAAGTGTTTTCACTTGCTCCACTTTTTTGGGAAAAAAATGTATTTTTAAAAAAACTAACAAATCTTTTTGGACAAAAATGTTAACTTTGTCATAGAAAGCTAGAAATTCAAACACAAGTCTCATTCTCATAGTCAGATTTGATTTTTGGTATAACTTGGGGGTAATCTCCATGGCTTGGTTTCTACATCTATGAAGGAGTGTTAAAAATTACTACGTCTCTACAGGAGTCTCATAAGGATTACAGAATTAATGTATTTACATTTTTTGAGTCTGAGATGAAAGTTTCTAGATGAGTATTAAATATTATTCAGGGCGAATGCTATAGTTAATCTCACATTCAGGTTAATAAATGTCACTTTAGATCAAAGGTTTATTTTCTGCATTTCTGCAGAAATATGAAGGAAATTATTTATCTTCAGTATTCTGCTGACAAGAATTTTTTTATGTGTCAAGAACTATTACTAAGGACTTAAAGAAATGGCCTTTGACATTTCTCAACTCTCTGTTTGCGGCGTTATCTACAATACAAGCTATACTTTACAAATGGCTTTCAAAATTAAAAGCTGTACTTCTGGATCAAAAGGGAAGGAAAAAAGTATCAAGACATGAGCAGTTTATGCAATGAGAAATTGAAATTAGGTAATGTGGATCAAACAGAACAGAAAAGAAAATGGTGTCATTGGGAAGATTATAATGACAAGCTTTAAAATATCTGCATCTGTATTAAAATCAAATGAACCAAATGAAAATTCTTTAATTTTCATTGATTCCTGAAATTCTCACTGAGAATCATTTAAGTAAAGATTGACTTCCTTTATAAAATGTTGTATCTAACACTAGTTTACACTATATATGGTTTTTAGTTTAGCAGAAAAATATTTTAAAATCATCATTAGATTGTAGGAACAGGATCTTACCATATTTTCTCTTCATGATTTTACACATGTGAAATCACACACATTGCACACACACAGATATAGTGCAGCTATAAATAGTGTATAAGACAAACAGAAGTAGTTTAAGGTTTTCTCAGAGTGAGAAATTCCTGGCTTAAGGATTTTAAAATGTCATGTGTACTTTACTGATATTTATATTTTTGCTGACTTTCAGAAGGAATGAAATCTAGTGGTTAGAGATAAAAATAAGAAAAATTCCCTCATCTCTTTGAGCTCCCTAGTTGGCCTGAATGGATGTAGTTAAGCAACATTTTGCCTCTGAATTTGTAGAATTTTGTCACTGGATGAAAAATACTTAGCTTATTCTACATCTACATCAGATTATAAACCTATTATAAAATTCATTAAACTATAAAATTATATATAATAAGTAGTTTTTCCTACTAGTACTTTTTTCCTTTCTTTTAGACATCATGGGAATCTTCATTGCAGAAGCTGATAATGTTTTTTGAGATTATCAGAAAATGAGTCTAAAACACTACCTTGAACTGATTTGTAAAACAGTAGTTAAGAGAAATTTTGAAATAAGCATAATATGTATCATTAAAATATGTGGATGGGGATTTTTAAAATTAGTGACAAAAATAAATAGCTCTGAAGGCTGAATTTTTTGTGACAGGGTACAGTACTTATTAAGGAGAGTCTAGAATGAATGGCCTGTTAAATGCTCAATTTTCTGATATGTTATATGGTTTATAGAGAACTATACAGATATGGACAGGATTTTAAGGATCATCTGGTCTAGTTATTAAAGAAAGAGTTTCTAAGAAAGAGCCTTTGGATTGCTACAAAAGTCAGGGGCAGCGGATCAGTTCTGAGTTTACTTTTTACATAGAGCAGTTTTATAAACAAGGTCATTGAAGGAAATGGCTCAGCTACATGAAGCAATTTGAAATACACTGCTTTACAGAACTCTTTCAGTTCTCAGAGTGAGGGAATTAGAGGGCCTACGTGATTTTTTTTGTCATGAAGTTAGTGTTTTGAACTAACTAAGGACTTAAAGAAATGGCCTTTGACATTTCTCAACTCTGTTTCTCTCCAGGACCTCAAGATTTCAATGACATGTACCCTAGCGCCCTCTACCTTGCTCCCTCTGCTATAACTGCAGTCGCCCCTGTTCTTCCTTTAACAATCCACACGTGCTCCTGCCAGAAAGACTTGGCCCTGGATGTTCCCCACAACTGCAGGGATCTTTCCCAAGATAATTTCCTAGCTCTTTCCCACAACTACATATTTTGATTCAAATGTCAGCTCTTCAGTAAGGCCTTCTTTTTTATCCTAGCTTAATAGATTGATTGCAAGAATGGCCATGATGCTTTCCCTCCCTCTGACAGTGCTCCTTGCAATATGACTTTGCAGTGCCTCCGTGATGACAGAGATGAGATGTTTTCCACCCTTTGACTCTGAGAGGACTTTGACTTGTTTGGGATATAGCCTGTTGTGCAAGCGATAGGCTCTAATCCCAAGTCTAGGCCCTAAGAGAACTTGTACACTTATGTTGACACTATTGAAGTCTGGCCACCACCAAGAAAACAAGTCTCCACCAGGAAGATGGAAGACTATGTGTATTAGAGACAACTCATTTTAGCTGAGGTTAATATCGACTGGCAACTCTCAGCCTACAAAGCACAGATATGAGTAAAACTGGTTGAGATCAGCAAAGTCTGGTCCAGATCCCTAGAACTGCCCTGGCACCCTTTAGACTCATAAAATTTAGAAATGGCTATTGTTTTACCAGCTAAATTTGAGGGAAGGCTCTTACCCAACAGGAATTAACTAAGATTACTGAGTTTCCTAGCAAGCAGGGCTTGAGATAGAGCTTAGGTAGGAGCATGTAAGAAAAGGAAAGTGAAGCTGGAAGGAAGGAAAAGAAAGGGAAGGGGAAGGAAGAAAGGAAAGAAGAAAATGTAAGCAGATCCTTTGAATGGATGATGGTCTCACAAGGAATATTACTGTTTCTTAAGTCACTCAAGCCATTTCCAGAAGTAGCCTATGGAATCATTCCTTCTTGGAAACCCCCAAGACAGTTAGATAATTTGTTTGCAATCTCTGATTTCTCATCAAAGCTTACCTCCTTGGTTGTAAAATCCCAAACATTTCTGACTTGCAAAACAGTTGTTCCAGGCGGTCCCTGGTAAAGACGGACCTCCATGGGTGAACTTGAACTAGGTGCAGAGCTGAGGCTCTGTCTCTTCTGCACATGAGGAGAGCCATGTGCAAGTTCTTTCATCCTAGGAGAGTCTAAGAATAACCAGAGGTATTAAAAAAAATAAGGTAACCATGGGAATGTCTTGGTCTTTTATGACTGCAGGTCTAGTATGCTCTGGGAAAATCCTTGTGGACGTGGGGCAAAGGGACAAAGTGCCGCGTTCAGGTCTTGTAGAAGGATAAGATCTGAGATGTGTATACACTGGTCCCAGTGTACCTCCCTGGACCCCGGCTCAATTCCATAACCCTTGCATACAGAGTTAGCCTACTTTTTTTTATGCCATTTTCCTCCTTTGGTCTTTCACATTTTTCATATTATATACTTTGATTTTATTTTGAAAATTATATATTTTCCTCCATTAGAATTTAAATTCCATGAGGAAAGGAAATCTTAAATGAGTGGTTCACTCCTATTTCTTCAAGACCCAGAACAGTGCCTGGCACATAGTGGATTCTCAATAAATATTTGATTATTGGAGGAAAAAAAAACAATTCTAAACAATGCTTGACTAACTAAATGTTAAAATAGTATGAATCTATTTGCATTCCTTTAAGAATTAAGGAATTCTTAAATTTAGACTATTCTTTTCAGATCAATTATGCAAAGCAGCCACATTTACATTACTAAATTCTATTGATAAGAATTAGTTTAAAAGAAAACATCTGTCCCCTTTTTTATCAATATACGTGGATTTTATTGGAGAGAAAACTTAAGTGATTATTTTTAGACATATGAAAATCATCTAACAGGATTACTTTTTTGATCATTATGTAATCAGTTATTCACTTAGCTCCCAAATTTAGGCAAAATTCTTGATTAAAATTACCACTGTTATTTTAAAATAATGTAATTCTGCTTCTTATCCTGAACCAGACACCCATTCTGCCATACTCATCTGGGGGATTTTCTTGATTAAAACATTGAGTTACCTAATCACTTCTGTGCCCTACAAATGTATGGCGTATGTTGAAAATGTAATAGCATGTGGCTTTTTAAAATAAATTTTCTGCTTACCTTTCTTACTCAAAAATTTAACTCATAATACCAACTTGTCTTTACTCAAGCATTAAAGATGTCCAACAAACTGCATTATTTTTCCTCCCTGTGGTAGGCTCATTTCCATTTTCAGAGTTACTGTTAATGTTCCCTACTTACGCTTATGACAATGATAACAAAGAAAATGTTATGATCACTATAGTATAACTGGTTATCTCAGTTGTGTCTTATTCCTTTAATTTAAATTTTTTTCAAAAACATGAAGATTTCATTTAGTTTGGAAAAATTAGACTTGATCAAAGTACATATAAAATTACTCATTAAATAATTAATGTTTGTTACCTTTCTGAATCCTTATTATCTAGCTTATTTATATATCTCCACGGTATTTCTCAGTAACTGCTTTTTTCTTTTGTGGACTATAAAACTTACAGTTCTTGAACTGCCCTTATTAATTTTGTTTTAATTGTGTTTATTTTCGTAAAGGATGTCCCTGTTGAATTTTATCTGTACAGGTCTATGTGTTTGTGCATGTGTGTATATGTGAGAGAGAGAGAGATGCCAGCTTGAGAGTAAACTCTGTTAAACTTTGTGTTTCAGAAATGATGGCCAGGTATGTCTATACTGGATTATAAGTAAGAGTCTCGTTCACTGGGGAACCAAATAAATTTTTTTTGAAAACACTAATTCTAAGGCAGGAAGGTATCAGAACAAATTAACTGCTATAATATTACTTTTACATGGAACCAATTTATTAAACTTTGGTTATTGTTTTAAAAATTTGTGGATTGTTTTAAAATATCTAGGTGAATGGTCATATCATCTGCAAAATAAACAAACAAAAAAAGAAGTTGCATTTCCTCCTTTCCAGTGCTTCTGCTTCTAAACTATTTTTCTGATCTTATACTATTGACTAAAGTCTTCTATATTGTATTGGTTTATGTTGTGACTTTTTAAAAATTAACATTTATTAAGTACAGTCCCAGTGTCAGACAGTAAGCCTTTGTTCAACAGAAGACCAAAAAGGAAATGAAAAAGAGAAGTTGGTAGCTCACAGGTCCTGGAGGAGGTAGAAGGCATGGCTCCAGGGGCCACAAGGAGAGGTTAAGGCAGGGTGTATGCCAAAAACACAGCAAGGCATGAGTCATGTGCCATTATTAGGGTTCACAGAGTACTTTGGGATAACCTGAGGCCATGTTGGCCAATTCAAGCCAGAAAGAGAGGGGTTTTGGTAAGCTTCATGGAGGTCTTATCTAAGTGGTATACCCCCCCCAAAAAAAAAACCCAAAAAACAAACAAAACAAAAAACTAGGGAAAGGGTGGGAAAGGTGGCTTATCAAAAGGGGGAGTGGTATCAGGAATTTAAATTAACTCGTCACTCTGTGATGAGTTATTTCAGGGATGGACTAGGGTCAGCATTCCCTGAAGGCCACATGGTGACACAGAATGATTGCCCAAGGCAGTGATATTATGGAGCAGTTTAACTAAATTCTCAACACTGTGGTTGGGATTTCTCCTTTTTACTGATTTTAAAAGGAAAGTTTACAAAGTTTCTACAGAACAGCTCAGGTATCTCTTCTTTAGTTGTTTTGTTTTATAGGTGTTTGTGTAGAAGGCTAAGAAATTATCCTTCTTAGAGTATTTTTTTCCCTTAAATACTGACTTGGTATAGTGTGCTTTACCAAGAAACATTTCATTATCCAGATATTTTAAAAGCTACGCCTTTGAGGATTATTTTAAAAATAACTTGAAATAAAATTATCTACAGACCTTTTAAACAACACAAATGTTTGATAACATAGAGGGAAAGAAAGAACTGCCATAGAAGAGAAAACACATTTAGTCAGCAAACACATAAAGAGATGTTCAAAACCATTAGCGATTAAGAAAGAGAACAGGGCACATGCACCCGAATGTTTATAACAGCAATGTCTACGATAGCCAAACTATGGAAAGAACCTAGATGTCCATCAACAGATGAATGGATAAAGAAGAGGTGGTATATATACACAGTGGAATACTATGCAGCCATCAAAAGAAATGAAATCTTGCCATTTGCCACGACATGGATGGAACTAGAGCATATCATGCTTAACGAAATAAGTCATTCAGAGAAAGACAACTATCATATGATCTCCCTAATATGAGGAAGTGGAGATGCAACATGGGGGGTTAAGGGGGTAGGAGAAGAATAAATGAAACAAGGTAGAATTGGGAGGGAGACAAACCATAAGTGATTCTTAATCTCACAAAACAAACTGAGGGTTGCTGGGGGGAGGGAAGTTGGGAGGGGGGGTGGGGTTATGGACATTGGGGAGGGGATGTGCTATGGTGAGTGCTGTGAAGTGTGTAAACTTGGCGATTCACAGACCTGTACCCCTGGGGATAAAAATATATGTTTATAAAAAAAAAAAAAAGAAAGAAAGAGAACAGTAGGGGCACCTGGGTGGCTCAGTGGGCTAAAGCCTCTGCCTTCGGCTCAGGTCATGATCCCAGGGTCCTGGGATAGAGCCCCATATCGGGCTCTCTGCTCGGCGGGGAGCCTGCGTCCTTCTCTCTTTCTCTGCCTGCCTCTCTGCCTAATAAATAAATAAATAAATAAATAAATAAATAAATAGATCTATCTTTAAAAAAAAAAAAAGAAAGAAAGAGAACAGTAAATCAAGATCAGAAATACCTTGAAATACAAAAGCCATGGAATACAATTTGATGCTCATTTGAAGCCAAATTTTTTAAAAAATCCATTTGTTAACATCAAGTGCTGAAGAGCATATAGATCCATAGGTTCATTAATCACTAATGGGTATATTACTACAATCAGGAAATAGGTTGGCTTTATCTTTTAAATGTGAGCATTTACATATAAGATGACTCAGCAATTCCATTCCTGGGTTACTGTCTAAGAAAAACTTGCATATATTTATAGCCAGACATATACAGGAATATCCACAGCAGTATTTTTTTTTAAAAGATTTTATTTATTTATTTGACAGAGAGAGATCACAAGCAGGCAGAGAGGCAGGCAGAGAGAGAGGAGGAAGCAGGCTCCCCACTGAGCAGAGAGCCCGATGCGGGGCTCGATCCCAGGATCCTGAGATCATGACCTGAGCCGAAGGCAGCAGCTTAACCCACTGAGCCACCCAGGCGCCCCTCCACAGCAGTATTTTTCACAGAAAGGGAAAAAAATGAAAAACTGTAGTATATCCATGTAATGAAATATTTTGCAGTATCAACTGATCCAGTGACACATAGAATTATAGATGAATATCACCAGTATAATACTAATTATAGAAGTATGTCTTTAAACATAATATACAGCATAATGCAGTTTATATAAAGCTAAAAAAAAATCCTGAAATTTAAAAAAAATGTTCTTTATAGAAAAAAATGTGTATAGGCATAAACTTATATGAAAAGAACACAGAAGATTAAAGGTAATGGTTAATTCAGGCTGGGAAAGATCTGCATTGGTGGGGCGGGGGTGGGTGGGGGTGGGGGTTTGTGGTTACCAGATACTTTAATATAGGTTTATGTCAATACCTTGACTTTTTGTCTTAATGGTTGATTGGAAGGTGTTTGTTATTTAAGTTAACTATCAGTTAATGAAAGTAAATCATACATTAAGTTAACTATCAGTTAATGAAAGTAGAGCATACATTGAGCAATGCTTGGGTCATGAAACAAGGATAATAATTAATCCAGTTTTGTATGTGTATAATCTGTAGACAAACCAAGAGTGACTTCCAGAGTCACATTTCTTTCTATATCTTTCTCTTGGCTTAGTCCTGTGGGTATAATTACATACTGTATAAATGGAGTTTGTAGGGAAATGTGATCTCTGGAAAGACAGAGTCCTGAGTCCTGATGGGATTTGAATGATTTGGATTCATTTCAGGTTCATTCCTTGGAGAGCTCCTTTCCCTGCACTCAACAATGGAGCAAGGAAAAAGGGTAGGACTGCACGACCATTGACTTTTTTGGCTCCTTTCCCAGTTTCCTTCTTTTGACCTGTGGTTCCCAAAGGGAGCCCTTTACCAGAAGCATCAGAATCACTTGGGAATTTAGAAATGCAAATTCTTCCGTCCCATGCTGTATCTTCTGGATTAGAAACCTTGGGAGTAGATGCAGCAATGTGTGTTATACCAAACCCTTCAGATGGTCCCAACATATGCTCATGTTTGGAAACCACTGCCCTTGTCTCCAATTCCTATACATGTTTTCTTCATTGTTTACTATTACCAACACTCCCGTTTTAGCTAAAACATTTCAATTTGATTCAACTAACTAAGTTATGGCAGATTTTCTGAATTCAGAACTGCTCTCTTCTAATACTTTCCCATTTAGAGACAGACTGATCTTCTAAAACGTGAACAGATTACAATTGTATCACTGCAGTGCCTAACAGTTGCTCTTAGCGAAACATACAGGTTAGGCAATGTCTTTCTCTTTAGATTCACTTTACTGCCACCATTAGGTTCAAACATCCCAAACCTGTACTAGTTGTGTCTGCTCTTCCATATCTAGTGCTTGAAACTTTCTCAAACCTTTCCCACTGCTTCCTTCTTGTTCTCCTCCTTTACTTTTAACTGGTAGCTTCCAGCCCTGATTTAATTCTACTGTACAATTCCTTAACCTTGGAATTCTTGATTAAAAGTTGGTCATTTCCTCTCGCTGTTCATTCTCACCCCTCCCTGTTATCAACATTTATTATACTTAATTATAACTAATTTTTAAATTGTTTGTCCTCATACATCTTAGGTTAGGTTTGGGTGGGGGTGGGAGGTGAATCCCCAGCATCAGAGCCTTGGTTTTCTCATGATTAAAATAAAGATATGTTGTATTTCTGGGTAAATGTGTAAAAATAAGGTGAAATCACAGATTTAGCACAGTGCCATTATTAGCACCTATAATATGTTGAATGAATGAGATGTAACTCTATCCAATTACTGTGAGTTGTAAATTTCATACTTAATACTATTTTCACCATAATAGTAAACATGCTTCACTATTTTGGTTATGGTTCAATATTTGTAAATTATGAAGATAGCTATTCAAAGAAGTTGCATACACAGCAAATGGTGTCTTTTTAAATGTATATCAGGATTGTTCACTTTCTTCCTGTATATAATATGTAGGGTAATTGACATGTGGGATTTAAAGAAATCTCATTGGGAGCTATTTAAAAAAAAAAAATCTTCTGGCAGACTGCCACGGAAGAAGCATGATGTAGTGAAAACCAGTCAAAATAACGCTTCATTTGACATTGCAATCATAGATCCTTGGGTAATGAATCTAGCTACTTTTCTTGATGATGTGCTGGTCTTGGAAGCACTCTGAAATTTTTTTCAGAAGAACTTAGAAGTTGTATATCATAATTAGCAGGTGCTAAATGGCTGGAATTGAATCTTTGGAAAATCAAGGTAAACTTGATGGGTAAACATTGGAATGTGCTATACTCAATGCATTAGTCCTGTACTAAGCTCGCCAACTATTAAAGCTGTAAGAAATGAATTCTGTGTGTGTGTGTGTGTGTGTGTGTGTGTGTGTGTGTAAAATCAAGGATGTTGCTCTAAATATTTGGTTTCTTTTCAAAATGATCATAATGTCTAGAGATATCCTTGGGAATATTGAATAACCAAGAGAAAGTTTTTATTTTCTTTTTTCTCGTGAGTTTTTTAATAGTACAGTGCCTTTTTTCTGTCTACCCGGGAACTTCAGCATTTAAAAAGTGTCATGTTAAGATAAATTGTTTGGTGTTGAATCAATTGGATTTTGTTGTGCTTTTCCAGTAAGCCAGTATGAAGTGGCTGATAAAATCTGACGTGACAAATTACAAAAGATGAGTCACCCGGGGTTGACAAAAATCAGTATTCATTTATTTACTTCAGAGGACAAAGTGCATTAAAGTGAACAACACACAGAATTAACTGTAAAATATATTGAGAGCAAGTGTCAAAAAGGGAAAATAAAGGGTACTCATGGTACGGTAGCCAGTAAAGTGATTTGGTTAAACAAAGATATCACATGTAACTTAAAAGATTTGTCATTTGTTAAATAGACGTTTTCTAAAAATATCTCAAAGATTTATATGCAAATTTATGTGCAGAGTACCTCATCTGTGAACAATTGGAATACAGGTGCATTCTCTACTCCACGTTGAAAAGGCAAATACTCCAAAGTTGTAAAGGTTTTCCCCTAGATACTAGAATTAGTTGAGAGATGGAGCTACAAGTTCATACTACAGTGTAAGTCTGTTCCTATAAGGGGACTCTATTAAAGCACGAATTTCCCACATTTGCATTAGGCTGTTTGTCTTCAAGTTATTGAGCAGAAAGTTGTTTCAAAGGAAAACACCTGAGGCCTTAAGACTTTGCCTTTTACTTGGGATTGTAGGTTAGTGTTCCCTGGAGGCTATCATGTTGCCTATGTCTTATAATCCTTTCCCTGCCTTGGAATGGTTTTTGGAAGTGAAACTGACATCTTCTACAAAGGTGAAGGGATCCCTAAAATTAACCTTGAAAAATTCCAGTCAAATATGTTCTTTGCTCTTGTTTCAACTTTATCTTGAAATTCATTTTTTCTCCTTTGTCAAAGAAAACGTTTGCACACTGTGCTGCAAAAGAGCTTTCGTGGGTGATGATGTAGTTTAGTGTTTCAGTTCTACCTCCTTTTAGGCAATTAATATCTCAAATTCTCTTTCATCCAATTCTAGAGGATTGTTCAGACACTCTGTTATACTGAAAAACTGCTATAGTGTATCTCCAGTCTTGAAATATGAATAGAATTTAACTATTCACCATCACAGTAAGACACCATGTTAGTCCAGAACCCCATTAATGTCTTTCCTGAATTATTACAATGGTATCTTAACTACCTCTCTTCTGCCCTGACCCCTCCTCTGTTTTTAAGAAAGAAGCCAGTGATACTGTTAAAATGTGTTTATGCCATTCTTCTACCCAAGCTTTGCCATGACTTGTAATCTCAGTCAGAGTGACACCATACTATAAATATATTTGATAGCCTTTATAAACCAGCTCCCCATCCCCTCTTCCTTCATTCTTCTTCTTTCTCTCTCATTGATACAGCTACATTGACTTCCTCTCTATTCCTCTAACAAAATGGGACAGCTCGAAACTCCCAGCCTTTAGATTTCCATTCCTTCTACAGGAAATGTTCCTCCATAAGATGCGCATAAGCCCCACTCTCTCATTTCCTTTAAGTCATTACTTCAAATTTAGATTCTCAGTGAAATCTTCTGTGATCATCCTGTTGACAGTTTAAACCACCTCCCTGACACTAGACACTTCCCAGCTTCATTCTCCCCTTTGTTGTTATTATTAAGCTAGTTTTCATAACTTATTTATCTTATTTACTTCTTATTTTCTTCACTGCAATATCAGTACTGTGAGGGCTGAGATTAGTTTTCTTTCTGTTCTCTACCCAGAAGGATTATTCCAATTGCTTAACGAATATTTCTTTAATTGTTGAAAAGATGTATGACTATTCTAATAGATAGCCAGTTGCTGAGAAACTGAAACAACTTTGTCATAATATATATATATATATATATATATATATATATATACATGCATATATATATGTAAAAGTGTTAATTGAAAGTGGATTTATTTTATAATCTCTTATTCTTTTATTGATAATCATTGTTTTTCATGGTTATGATATACATAGATTTCAGTTAGGACAGATTAATTAAATAATACCAGTCTCCCGATTCGGGTCAAATTTCAGTTGCTAGGATATATTAACTGTGAGTAATTGTGTGAAGTACAAACTTGACTGCCTTACCTGAGTCCATAAATCACTATGCAAATAACATAGATCTGCATCGTGATCAATACCAATCCCATACCTTCTTTCAAAGTCTATTGAAAATTGGTCACCGTACACATACTCAGCTTAGGGACAGATACTTAGCATGTAGTTGTACTAACTCTTTGTCCCTAGTGATAAGCCCATGTGATATTTCAAAGAAATGAGCTCTTGAATTGGCCAACAACGATGAAAGTGTAGCAAAGAAATTAAAAATGGTAACATTTGAAGTAAACTTTGAATCAGCAGAAGTGGAATTAGAGAACTAGCTGATCATGGGAATGTGAACACTGCTGTTGTTGAGCCTCTGGATACAATGCCAACAGGGCCGAGTGAAGGCAAACTTAGAGACATAAAGGAGGAAAGCAGTCATGAACAAAAGGATGAAGTCTCAGAGGAAGTGAGACCAGCCAAAAAATACAATAAGGGAATCCTGGGAACAGTATATTAAATACATATTAGCTTATTTTAAAAACTTTATTAATATTTATAACTGACAGGATTTTTAAAACTTTGACCAAAAAAATTAAATTTTACTGAACAGTTATTAAGATGATAAATTGCATAGTAACTATTATGGTCCAGTACAACCATGCAGAGTGGGGACTATCTATCATTAAGTGTTTGAAAGTTTACAGAGATTTATTATTTATTTTGTATCAACTGATAGAAATTGACAGAAAGAAATTGGAAGGACATTTTATTACATAAATGTTAGGGCCACAGTTGCAGAGCTGAGAACACATAGTTTCTATTGATACTGTGTTTTTTTGCAGGTAGCAATTTACCCTGGTATCAAGTATTTTAGCCTTTTTAAAAAATGTACATTTTCATCTGTACAGCTGTAATACTGGACCCCTGAACCTTTTTACTCATGAAGCTTTAGACCAGTTAACAGACCCTGAAGTCAACCCAATTTTAAGTACTTTGGTTAATATATACTATATTTACTAAACTGATCTTTTATCTCTGTCATTTGTCTGCAAACGCAAGATCTTGGGTGTCTGTATTTGGAGATTAAAGAAAATAGCGTTTATTTAAGATTTTACTCTTTGGGGTGCCTGTGTGGCTCAGTGGGTTAAAGCCTCTGACTTCGTCTCTGGTCATGATCCCAGGGTCCTGGGATTGAGCCCCACATCGGGCTCTCCGCTCAATGAGGAGCCTGCTTCCCCCTCTCTCTCTGCCTGCCTCTCTGCCTACTCATAATTTCTGTCAAATACATAAATAAAATCTTTAAAAAATTAAAATTAAAAGATTTTAGTATTTAAAAAGTACTCTATACATTTTTTAATTTGATTTCGCAGATTTAGAAATGAGGTGACTGGAATTTGCACAGATTCAGGGCCATATCATCGACTAAGTTAAGAAAGATAGCATGGGGGCGCCTGGGTGGCTCAGTGGGTTAAGCCGCTGCCTTCGGCTCAGGTCATGATCTCAGGGTCCTGGGATCGAGTCCCGCATCGGGCTCTCTGCTCAGCAGGTAGCCTGCTTCCTCCTCTCTCTCTCTGCCTGCCTCTCTGCCTACTTGTGATCTCTCTCTGTCAAATT
>NC_081568.1:121711643-121725984 GCF_022355385.1 Mustela nigripes
GGTCCTGGGATCGAGTCCCGCATCGGGCTCTCTGCTCAGCAGGTAGCCTGCTTCCTCCTCTCTCTCTCTGCCTGCCTCTCTGCCTACTTGTGATCTCTCTCTGTCAAATAAATAAATAAAATCTTTAAAAAAAAAAAAAAAAAAAAAAAAGAAAGATAGCATGTGTTTGTGAGCACAAGTCTCATATGCTTTCTAGTATGGAATGCTAACTGAACTGTAATATATAAAAAGCTTTTTTCTGGTCTAGGCATAGTCTACATGATGAACTATGGTGATTTCAGGCTTTTATTGGTATTTATGAGCTTTGTGATTCTTGTTGTCTTTAACATTTTGGATGATTTCTGATAAGCTCCTCAGTCTTTTTCCTTCTTTTAATTATTGCTTACTGACTCTATGTCTATTTGTAGAATAGAGGTTTTTCATTAGGGCATCATGTATCTCCTTTATGTTGTTTCTTCTTCATTTGTAATATATCCACACAATCCAAAACAAACCCATCTAGCTTTCAAACCATGGTAATCAAGCATTAAACAATGAATGTTTAAGGCATTAAAAATAAATGTATTTCCAGCACAGAGGTTTTCATTGAATTTTCAGAATCACTCGTGGTTTTTTTTTGTTTGTTTTTAAAAATAAGATTTTAATTTTAAAATTGATTTAAATTTATGGAAAAGTTGTAAAATAATTGAGTTTCCATTACCCTATACTTAGTTTCCCTTATTAGTAACATATTAGTATGCTACATTTGCTACAGTTAAAAAACTGATATTGAGCTTTGTGCACTGGCAGTATCATAGCCAATGGGGTTTATCCAACGCGAGATTATTGCTAATTGAAAAACTGATATTGATACGTTATTATTAACTGAAGCTCATGCTTTATACAGATTATTTTTGATTTCTAAAAATTTAATCTTTTGTTTGTTTGTGTCAACATCTCAATGAAAATATCCCGTAGTATTTAGTTGTCATATAAAATTAGGTTCCTCTTGCCTATAACATTTTCTCAGATTTTCTTTGTCTTTGACAACCTTGACAGACTTGAGGATTATCAAATAATTTGTACAATGTTCCTCAATTGGGATTTGTCTGAAATTTCCTTTGATAATGAGATTATGTATTTTTGTTAGGGAGATCATGGAGGTAAAATGTCATTTTCATAACATCGTATGAAGGTTAAATTCTGTCTATATGACTTTACTCATGATGTTTTCACAATCATCAAACCAAAGTCATATTTGCCATATTTCTTAAGTATAAAGTTAGTCTTCCTTCCCAACCCATACTATATTGTTTGAAAGGAGGTCACTTTGCATAGCATATACTTAGGGGAGATATGCTTACCTTCCTTGAGGGTGTAGTATCAGCATAAATTACTTGGCATTCTTCAGGATGGGAAATTCGTTTATTCTTTTGGAATCTTTTTTTTTTTTTTTTTAAGATTTTATTTATCTATCTGAGGCAGAGACACAGCACAAACAGGAGGAGGCATAAAAGGAGAGGAAAACAAAAGACTCCCTTTCCAGCCAGGAGCTTGATGCAATGCAATGCAGGACTTGATCATGACCTAAGATGAAGTCAGATGCTTAACCAACTAAGCCACCCAGGCACCCCTATTCCTGTCAACTTTTTAAAATTTTATCTAATCATGGAGCACTGCATCAAAACAAATGGTGACTAACATAGCATAATAAAAAAATAAAATTATATTTAATCATTTATTTATATCATCGTGGACTAATAGCTATTTATTTTATAATATAGGTAATAGCTAAATTATTCTTCTAAAAATCTGCTGCTGAATTTTGTCCAGCCACGGTCATTGGGAGCTTTTCACAGTTGGCTGCTGTGTGGTTTTTGTTTTTTTGTTTTTCTTTTCAACATAATCAATCGTTTTTTCTTTTTGAGCATTTCTTTATTTTCTGCCATTACAAGATACCCAGGGCACACCTTGTACATGCCATGCCTCCTGTACTAGGATCAGTCATTGCTCCAAAGAGTTGCAGTTCCCTTTTTTGGAGACTAATATTAAAAATTAAGATCTGGGTTATAAGTGTGATCATTGCTGGCAGGCTGTTGATGTGTCTAAGTTCTTGGGTGGCAGAACAAGGAAATACATGTATACTAACTCAAGCAAACATTCATGTGCATAAATGTCTCTCTGTGCGTGGACCCATCTATATCTGTATTCAGAATATGAACTCCTACAGATGCATCATCTGTTGCCATGTGGATTTTTCTAGTCTTCCCCATTGGCTGTCTTCGTCTTCCCACTTCAACAGATAAGAAGCCTGACCCTTTCCAATTCACTTGCTTATTTTTTTCATTTACATTATCCATCAATAGCAGCCTCTAACTCCACGGAAAATAACCTCACCAAGTAGAATACAGCGTTTTATTCTCATAGCGCCCACTTATTTCCTGAATATCTTATATCAGTGACTTCCCCACCCTTTTGACTGAGGTTATTCCATACATACATAACACAATTAGAGAGTTTGCGGGGCCGGGTGGGGGGAGTTTGTTTGTTTTTGTTATAGTCCACATTCTTTGCTAGAAACCCCCAACTTCATAATTTTTTAAATTCTCTTACATTGAGGCTTATTTTTGTCTTGTAAAGTTCCTTTTTTTTTTTATAAATGCACAGTTGCATATACACACCATTACAGAATCACATAAAATAATTTCACCACCTTATATATCTCCTCTTTTTCATCTAGTCAATTATAACTTCTCCCAAGACCCCAGCAACCATTGGTATGTTTATTATCTCCATAGTTTTTCATTTTCTAGAAACTAATGTGAGAGAAAACAATACAATAGTTTTTTTCAGATTGACTTCTTTGACTTAGAAATGAGCATTTATGAATGATCTTTTATGGTTTCCTAGCTAATATATTATTATAGCTCAATACTACTCCATTGTATGGTTTTCCAGTTTGTCTATTTACTGAAGAACACCTAGATTGATTCCAGTTTTGGGAGATTATAAATAATTATAATAAATTATAAATAACATTGGCATACTGGCTTCTATGTGAACATACATTTTCAAATGAGTTAAGTAAATACATATGAGTAGGATTGCTGGATCCTATGGTAAACTATAGTTTCTGAACAGTCTGAGAAACAAGTTATGAATGAGAGTTCCAGTCCTCTGTATCTTCTCCAGTAAATTGTATTGTCCACTTTTAATTTTTTGTCTATTCTAGGAGGTGTGTAGTAATATCACCTTGTTGTTTTAATTTATATTTTCCTAATGACAAATGATGTTGATAGGAAAAGCATTATTTCCTATGCTTATTTAACATCTATATATCTTCTTGAGTAGATGGTCTTTATAGATCTTTTGCACATTTTATAGTGTGTTTATTTGTTCTTATTGTTGAGTTTTAAAATTTCTTGGTTTATTTTGGATGCACCTTTTATTAGATGTTTTGTCAATTTGTTTTCTCATCTGAAGTTTATATTTTTATATACTTTATCCCTCTGCAGTGCTTTCAAATATATCTGCTGAAAATAAGATTCAATTTTAGTAACTGGAAGGGTGAAGATGAACAAATCATGCTCTTCTTTTTTTGCCCCCTGTAATGATGTAAATATTCTCAACTTACTTTTTCTTGGTCATTCTGGTTCCATTAGTATCCTATAATAATTGCTGGAATAGTGGCTTATTATTTTTATGCTCTTCAGAATACTTAATGGCTGTTTGAATTTTACTGATAAAAATAATGTTCTGAAACATACGATTAAATCTTTAGTTGAAAAATTGCACATACATGTAGAGTTAAGTGTAGGTGGAACTAACGTACTATTTTTGGAAAACCTACTGACCTAAGAGTTATGATATCCAGATTAGTGTTTTCTGATCTTTCATTAACCAACTATGCTACCTCTGATCATTTACTTTACCTTTCTGAATCTCAGTTTTCTCAGATTCAAGTTTGATGGGTTATCTCAAAGTTGACTGTTCCATCCCATGGTGTTCTATGTCTTTGTCAGAGATTAAGCTTGCAGCACCTGTTATGCTGCTGTCTGTATTTCTGACATGAAGGAGACTGATACAGAGAAAAGAAAGAGAAGAGGTATATTGGGGATTTGGAAAGATATTATCATAGTTAGAGGGAATATTGGATATTATAAACTTTTTTCCTAATATTGTCTTGGTTT
The DNA here is from genome assembly GCF_022355385.1 of Mustela nigripes. Lineage (NCBI taxonomy): Eukaryota > Metazoa > Chordata > Mammalia > Carnivora > Mustelidae > Mustela > Mustela nigripes. Next base: position 121,715,813 of record NC_081568.1, read on the forward strand.
GACTTACTAAACTTAAATATAATCTAGCTATTTTTTATTTTATTTGTGAGATACCAAATAATATGTTAAGAATTTTTATTTCACGGAGCTGACTTGGAATCCTATTCAGGTTGCTCTTTTATGATAGACAAAGGTGTCTTGATTCATCTGAAAGGCCTATGGAGTGATATATATTCCCAGTATCATTCTTTGTTGATCATTCTGCTTCTTTGTTGTCCCTATAACTTAGTAAGAAATACTAGTGGTAAAATATTTCTTAAAATTTTGTTTTGTTATTTCTAGAAACGTGTTTCCAATTAATCTTCTCGATACCTCTCGTGCTTGATACTATCGCCGTTTTAAAGATAAGGAAACTGAAGATTATAAAGTGTAGGTAAATTCATCAACACCAGCTTTATTTATGCTTTCTATTATATTAATCTTTCCATTAATCTCTACATGGTGCTATTAATATGGGAGTTATAGGCACCAATTCCAACGAGGGCAGGCAGAAAATGTAAGTAATGCTGATTGGTTGAGAGGGAAAAATAAAAGCATCATGATAAATGACAACTGATAGATTAGCCTTAGACTGTTCTTGCCCATTTAAAGATTTAATGTTTTCAAATAGACTAGCATGCCTTCTCTTTCTCCTCCTTCTCATTCTTATAAAGAATGAAATAAAAAAAGCAGTCATGTATCTGAAATAACCAAATTATTCAGTATTTGCAGTATTCGCAGCTAATACAAAAAATGTTCTGACATCTCCGTAGACCAGTTAAGTCTGTTGTGTTGTCTGACTACAACTTGTGTGCTAGCAGTTCCTGATGTGTGCTTTAAAGAAATAGCAGGAATCGTTGTAATACTGCTTTCAATCAGCAAACTGACAGGTGCCTCTCAGGGAGAACTGACTATGCCACACTGTACATATATATGCCTCCATTGTGCTCATGGTTTGTCTTTGACATCACACTATTTGTATTTTATTCTATCAGAACTATGAAATCCTTGGTCTATACATAATAGGGAGCTTCCAGTTCCCATAACATATAAAGGAAAAATCATTTAAAAATGTCACCTTTAGATGACCAAAATAACAGACATTTAGAAATTAAGCCATGCTTGATTTATTTTTCAGGCATTTTCTCAATTTGCCCTAAAAGAAAAATAAATAAAATCACACACAAAAAGGATAGGCAATAGAGTGATAGTCTTCCTGGTTGGTGTTTCTTGTTAACAACTTTATCAAAAATGGAAACTAAGATGCCTCACACATGCTAAATATTTCATAGTTAGACATACTCTCCTCCAGAGTTTTTGGCACATTTGATCAACTTTAATGTGTTAGTCCACAGCTACGTCTTTCAGGTAAAAATGCATAATATTTCATTTTATTAATAAGGAATTGATACCAGAAAACTCACAGAACTTCCAAAAGCCACACAGAGACTTTTTTTTCACATACTTACTGTTATCATGAAGTGGAAACTCAACTATTTGAATATTACACAGAAGTGTGTGTGTGTGTGTGTGTGTGTGTGTGTGTGTGTACATATATATATTTAATTTTGCCTATTTTAAAAAATGAGATCATGGACAATTTACAATCACATCAAAGATTTTACAAGCTTTCAAATTAGTTTTCCATTTTAATTACAAAAAGGGATAAATCAGATTATTTGGGAAGAAAAGTATGTAAGAAGACACAGCAAATGGAATTGTCCTAAACTATAGCCCTATGTGTGTACGTGTGTGTGCGCGCGGTTATCACCTAGGTTACAATTAGGGATTCTTTCAGATGGCATATAACTTTCTCTGACTGACAAGCTTACCTAGATTTCCCAATTTCCTTTCTCATTATCTACCCGATCTTGTAAGCTTCTTGTTTTAAATGGCCTCTGTAATTTTGCTAGGCTGCCCATTCTGAATTCAATTGAAAAAAAGTAATTTCTATTGAATGATTTCTTTCATTTTCATTTATCAATCTTAGTGGTTTTTGATTTTTGAATTTTGTAGTATGAACTACTTTCCAATCCAATTTCATACCAAGATTTGGAGAGATTGAAGGCCCTTTAAGTGACATTTTACAAAATGAAATCCTTTTGGTCACTTCTTTCTCTATGGATTCAGGTTTTTTTCTTCTTCCTGTTAAGCTATTCTCATATCCACCTAATATATATATATATATATATCAGGAGTTATATTTGTGAATTTAAGCTGGTGATCTATAAATAGTCTGAGTTGAATATGTTACAAATTATACAAATTGCCTCATTTACTCAAATAATATGACAAAAATTATAAATCTCAAAACTTATTGACATATCTTTAAAGTTGGAAACCTGCTTAGATTTTTACTGAAGGAAAATCCTAAGATGATAAGCACTGTGTCATAATTTATCACACCAATACTCTGCATAATATGGTCTAATATATTAAAAAATCTTCCATTTCTATAGCTGTTAAAACTAAGCCATTGATACTAATTTTATGATTTTTACATATAATAATAATTGCATATATAGTTATAACTATAATTTGGGAATTTATGTAAACTAAGAATAATGACACAGAACTTCAATATATAATACTTTGCATTATTTTACTTTATATTAAAGCAAGAAAACCACATGTTTAATATTTGCTGTTACCTTTCCTGGTAATCTTCTGTAATCAGTTGGGCCATATTATCAATATGAAGTAAAATCACTTTATACTCCAAATTTGAGAGAATCCATTCTGTCTTATCTTTGTGTTCAGAAGTCACCTTACCCTTCTTAAACTACTAAAGAGTAGGGCACCTGGGTGGCTCAGTGGGTTAAGCCACTGCCTTCGGCTCAGGTCATGATCCCAGGGTTCTGGGATCTCTGCTCAGCAGGGAGCCTGCTTCTTCCCCCTGCCTCTCTGCCTACTTGTGATCTCTGTCTGTCAAATAAATAAATAAAATCTTAAAAAAAAAAAAAAACAACTGAAGAGTAGATAAAGAGGTTTTTGTTTTGTTTTGTTTTCTTTCTCATTTGTTTATTTCATAGCAGTTAACTTCCTTTTCCATAAGAGAATCAGATGTATTTTCCTCACTTTTTTCTTCTAGAGACATTGCTTCTCCTCCTCTTTACTGCTCAAAAAGAGGAAAATATTATTTCCAAAGATCTTTGACTTTTTTATGTTAAGGAATGTTATATTAAAAATGAATACCTGGATTTGTATAATATTAGTCTTAACAGGAGGCTCCTGAGCAAGGAGAGAGGGTTTTTAAAAATAGTGACTAGAAATTGAGATCTTACAGGAAGAGACAAATGATAATTGAGGTCGGAAAGGAAAGAACTTTATAAAAGGAATTAAGCTGGCAGGTTAGACAGAGTGCAGTGAGTTGATTATCAGTAGAGCCTAGCCTGGTATGCAAGCCCCTGAAGAGCTCCTCTGTGAACCCATGGAACGTGCCCAGTGCTAGTGAATGAGGGAGATGGAAGGCAACTGCTGTGAATCTGGGTCCCTTGCTGAGGCATGGGGAGATGGAGATCCACTGATGTGTCTTGCTACCCAAGCTCCAAATACAATGCCTCATTTCTCCAGAGTGTGAGATTGACCACAGCTGAAGGGCCATTGTGTCCGAAAGAGTCTGTAAAATTCAAGATGCAGAACAAAGGCCAGGTGGCACAGATTTCAAGAAACTGACACATTTCAGACTTTCTTCAGGTGGACAGGCTGGTCCCAGCAATGACATATAAGCTTTGATGAACAATCCAGGGTTTTTCAATTTGGAGAACATCCTAGGGAAGAACTCAGAGCTCCTTTGAGCCTCTATGGTGACATTAATTATTTCTGTCAGAAAACTATACTAGTATATTGGTTTTGTAAGAATAAGACAATGTATTGTTACCTGCTAGAGAACTTCCCTAGTAAATATGCAGATCTATTATGTCCAAGATGTGAAAGTTGTCTGTAGGTGTGTGTGGTACAGTGCAGGGGTAAGCTCTGGTGGCAAAGGAGTACTTCCCAGGGGACCGCAGTGAGAAGGTTAGGGGCATAGAAAGATACCACTTGCAAGTGGCTTATAGACATCAATAAGATGAACAGGATGGAAAACACAAGTATGTTTCACTTATGCATGGGTCTGACCCTTGTTAAAGTCCAGAAACAAAGGAGGTCATAAAAGGAATCCCCAAAGAAGCTAACTATTGAAATTAAATATTAATATGACATTACTGTCTCATTATAAATTTTGCTAGGTACATTTGATCTCTTTTTCTTTCATAGGAGGATTTAAGTCAACCTTCATGGTGTACTCCCATTCACAAATCTTCTTTTATAAGATAACTGGAAGAAAATATAAATGAGACCATGTGTCTTACTAATGGTTTAAATCAAGCCCTTAGATGTTTATGTCCAATCATATAACTCCTTCAAATGATTCTTGTCAGGTTATTTTAAGTTTTGCATTATTTTTTTTACATATTAGGTAATTGTTAAACAATTGCAGACAATGAAAAAAGTGTATAGTTTTTGTTAATTTTTATCACTTGATTTCCACAACAGGCCAAAAAGAGTATAGTGAGTTGATTCCCATTTTTTTTTTCTTTTGTTCTTTTTTTTCCTCATAACGTTTGTAGTCAGGGATGCAGATGTGGTTCAGGGAAACTGTATGGAATGTGCCCTGTGGAATTTAAGTACCTGGCAAATTGCTTGATGTATGCAGAGTAGTCCTTTCTTCCCAGGGATACCCAAATAAATTTTTTCAAACTTGTAATTTAAGAGTGAGGAAGTTCACATGCTTTCATTTGCCTTAGCCTGCTTCTTCAGCAGGACATTTTGTTGCTGGATTTACTTGGTAACCCCAGAAAGGCACTAATGAGAAGCTGCCATGGCAATCTTGAGAATTCTTCAAAAGTCTTGTTTGTAAGCTATTAGGGCTGTGTTATCGTATTGAGTTCATCTTGTTTGAAACATTGTCATTATTTCCTTTTTGGCTACGTATGATGAAAAGCCAAGAATTTTGCCATCCAAAGAAATGCAACTTTTTTTTTTTCTATACTTGACTCATTAATTGGAAATGTATTTTGCTATTTCTGATCTTTATGAGCTGTAGCCGCTCAGGATCTTTGGCTCTCTCCAACATGAGATGCTTCAGAGACTGTAAGGCATTCACAAATTCTAATGACAGCAGACCACTTTGCACCCCATGGTAATTCTCACCTCGCAGGGGTAACACATCGCAGATGCACCATTGTCAAGGGGCTGCCATAGAGACCACATCTTTGGAAATCAGGGTGAGTCTTTACAGAGATTCTGTGTGTGTTATTTGCAGTATTTTTATCCTGATGATTATTGTCATTTATATAGTGCAATTTAACTTGTTTCCAAGATGCTTTGTATACTCGGCCCAACTTGTTTCAATTTGAAACTTTAGTTCAACACTTTCAATTTGGAACTTTCAGAGCTGAGCAAATAACCCTCGCTTGTCATACAGGTTATTTCTGCAATACAACAAACTCAGTATCTCAATTACTACAGGATCTGGTTTCTTCTCATCTTTTTCCATGGCAGCCTAACATTTGTTCTTCTTATGGCCTTCAGTCACATATTATTACACTCTTCTACACTAGGATCCTTATAATTCTTACATTTTTCTTCTCTCTTTCACATCCATCACAGTTTGAGGCACATGGTAACAACCCAGTACAAATGGAATTCCTCTTCCTTCCCTCCTTCCAGCCATGCTCCATCCTTTCATTCTATTGAACATATTTTCTACATATGATTTCATTGTTGACAGAGATTTAGAGTTACCAGGTTGAAATGATTACGTAACCCACTAATTCTCGGCAGGGTGTGAAGGACTACAAAAATCATTTGGAAGAGCACAGAAGGGAATGAAGGAGTGGGGAGGAAAATGCATATGCAGTGACTCAGATACGCTTTACAGACTGCTAATAGAACTATGATTAATTTATTCCCATGATTCTCAAAGTATAGCCCCGGAATTGGAATTGCATGATCGGGATCACTTGATATTTGTTTGGGTGATATGTAAAAATGTTGAGTACCACTCCAAACCTGCTCAGTTAGAGGTTCTGAGGCTGGGGACCAGCACTCCAGTTTCTAACAAGCTCTCTTGTTGATGCTGAGCTGTCGTCGTGTTTGAAAACCACTGAAGTCCAAGCCTACCTTTACATAGAGGGAACAGAGAACAGAAAAGTTAGTTGGTGATTCAAGGTCATACCACTAGTTAACATAAGTGTGCTTATAGACATTCCAGGTTCCCTTTCCCACACTATGAGAGATCCAGTTTCAAGTTTAGGTATGCCTTTGCATGGCAGTTACTTCTCCTCCTTCAACTCAACATATCCGTATAAAACTGAATTTTATGTACAGCAATCATCGAGGGTGCAATAAACATATACGTGAGACTTAGGAATTTGAATTGGCTGAATGACTTCTGAATGTTCAAATCTCAGTCTTCCATTATACTTCATTTGACAATTTGTTTCTTCATACCTAAAATCTTCTTACATATATAGTTAATGTAAAATTAAATCAGAGCTACTTGTATTTTCTTTTATTAAGACATCTTGATTCTTTTTTGATAGCACACTCTATTTTCAAAAATCCCATCCCTTTACCCTCGTATGGCAGCACCATAAAAACTTATACTCCCTCTGTGCACATCTTTCTATCATTTGCTTTTCTGTTTTTATTTATATAGGTCTGCCTACTGGTTATGTTTATATTTACTTGAACTACTTGGTAGGAGAGTGCCTACATGAATACTCTAGAAATGAACATGAGGAAAATGAAGCCCTAATGATTCTTTCCTTAGAAATAACACTTTATTGATGCTGAAAATTGTACTGTAATCTACCTGCTGTGGATGACTATATGAGCATCTTTCCTTCCTCTTATTTTTTTAGACTCATGAGGAGAAAAAAAAATAGATTTGATTTGTGAAAGAAGGTTTCCAATGGAAAAGGTATGCAGACAATGGCTAAAAACCCATCCAAAGATAACTTACAATCAAGAAATGACTATTATGTTTTCTATCATCTTGTCTAGAAAATTCCTTGAGTTCATTTCATAAGTGTTGCCATTATCACATGGTCCAGGTCATGAAGCATTCGGTATAATGGTTAAGAGTATGGTTTGAGAAGTGTGGTAGACAGAATAAAACCCCACCCTTTACCCCAAGATGTCCACATCCCAATCCCAGGAATGTAGGAATATGTTAAGTTACCTGGAAAATAGGGATTTAAGATTACAGATAGAACTAAGGATGCAAGTTACCTGACACTGAATTGGGGAGACTGCCATCAGAAGGGTTCTTGCAAGCTGAAGAGAAAGTAAAATAGTGGAGTCAGAGGGAGATGTAACTGTGGAGGAAAACAATGTGATGTTGGCTTTGAAGATAGAGGAAGAAGATCAAGGTATATAGGCAGGCTCTATAACCTGAAAACGGCAAGGAAACAATTTCTCCCCTAGAAAGTAACATAGTCCTATCAATACAGTGAGACCCATGTGGGACTTCTAACTCACAGAACTGTAACATAAATTTGTGTTGTTTTGAGCCACTAAATTTATAGCAATTTGTTAACAGCAGCAATGAAAAATTAATGCAGGAAATAATATAGATCTGGATTTGAATCTCAGCTTCATCTCTTCCTAGATGTGTCCTTGAGAAACTCTCTTAAACTTTCTTAAACTCTGAGCTTCAGTTCATTCACCAAGAAAATGGGTATAGAATAAAATAGAATTTTAAAAACTCTCCCTCTGCTAATACTCCAGGGCACATGTTGTGTTTAATTAGTGACTTTATTCCAACCGATGATAAAAGGACACAGTATCTTAGCTTTGAATCTCTACTAAGGCTTTGAATTCCTCTGAATCCAGCTGGCATTTGGGAGAAAAGAGGGGAGGAAGATTTTCTACTTTTTAACAATTTTTCTCTAGACATTATGTATTTCACCTGTGATCACATTTCCTTTAGAGAATTATCCATATAGCCACATCCACATTAAGTGAAGCTGTAAAAGATAGTCCCCAGCTGGTGAACACTGCCTGGTGACAATTCTAAACTATGAAAAGAGAAGCATACCTTTTTGGTGATCAGGGAAGCCACCTTAGCCTCTCTACTATAGAGGAACAAAGATCTAAAAGAGGGCCCAGAATTCATCTACTACAGACCTAAATCTGGGTATACTGTTCGATTTTCTCATTTTCCAAAGGAATAGGCATCATGTTACTGATCAGTAAACACCTTTTTGTGCCAGAGTTTTAAAGAGGTTAAAATGATAAATAATATTTATAAAATCATCTTACTCATGCTTGCCATTTTATATGTGCAATATATGTTAGCAATTTAAAATATATCTCCATTAGTTTTACATATTAATGGGAGTAACCAATACAGGAGTATTTTTTGGCTGGGTGAGCCAAACACACAGATAGGAGTTAAAAAAAAAAGAAGAAGAAGAAGAAGTAGTACATTAAGTGATGCTAAAAGAGAGAGTATTCATTTGACCTATATTTGGGAAAGAGGCATAAACACATAGAGGGTTCTAAAATGGGTGTTTTCAGTCACTTCCAAATAAATGAGAGCTACCTATTTATTCAGTGTTAATAAAGAGCTTATGAGGTTTACCTCATGCGTAATTATTGTTGGTAATTGGGATACACAAGATTTCAGTTTTTCAGAAAAAAATCACTTCATAGAAATGTAGTACAATCTGTTGTTTACTCATCATTAAACATATGTTGTTTTGGTCAGTTCATTATGAAAATAAAGACCCAATTTAAAGCATCCTTAATTTATTTGCCAAGTTTTAAATATATTTTCCTCTTCTCTCAGCATGACATCTCTTGGTGCAAACCCCTTTTGGCTTATTTTTGAAAAAAATGAATAAGTGTCTTACGTTCCTACATGTACTATGTATTCCTCTGCATCTTCCAAGAAGTATTTTTTTGCTTGAAGCAAGACATGACATAAGATTAAGTATTCAACCAAAGGAAGTGACAAGAAGATAACACTATCCATAGAAGGTCTACCATAACAGTTTTACCAGACTCCTTCATTTGCATTGCAGTCTTCAAAGACACAGTCATGGTTTTTATAAATATGAAAAAGATATAATAATAAATTTTAACTTCATTAAATTATGATCACTGTGTTACAAAGTGAGTTACCCTTCATCATGCTTCCCTCCTAAATACAGTTATATGGAAGTTTGCTTTGATCCTGTGCTTTTTCCAATCTTTAAAATCTTTAAAAAACAATTAAGTTCCTTAAAAATAATTATATCATTTTAGGAAATACAAAAGTTTCCATAAATTAAATCAGAGTAAATTCCCAAGGACTGTGATTTTGCTGCCAGCTTTCAATAGAGGCTTCTCGTTAAATGCTTTTAGATAAACTATAAGCTGTTAGTGTCTATGGATCTTTATGTGCAGCAATTGTTGCCTTAATGATTCATACATGTTCCTTTTGAGGTTTAGATGTCTTTTCACATGGATACTCTACTAGAGATTTTTCTGTATAGTAGACGCTTTTAAGTATTGTGGGTGTTATAACAGAGAGTGATATAAATTATTGAATTTGACTGAGATTCTCATCCAATGGTATGTTTCCACACTTTCTTTCCTGAGTTTGGGGCCTGGCTAGGGGTAGGGGTATTTGAAAGAAGAAATGAGAACGAGAAATGAATAAGTAGTGTTTAACTTCTTTTCTTTTTTTTTTTTAAGATTTTATTTATTTGACAGAGAGAGAGAAATTACAAGTAGGCAGAGAGGCAGGCAGAGAGAGGAGAGGAAGCAGGCTCCCTGCGGAGCAGAGAGCCCAATGTGGGGCTCGATCCCAGGACCCTGAGATCATGACCTGAGCCGAAGGCAGAGGCTTTAACCCACTGAGCCACCCAGGCACCCCCAGTAGTGTTTAACTTCTTAAACCCATCCTACTTTCAGTAAATACATGGTAGGTGTCCGTGCACTTTGTTATTGAGCATTAGATGTTTTTTTTTTTTAAAGATTTATTTATTTATTTGACAGAGAGAGAGATCACAAGTAGGCAGAGAGGCAGGTAGAGAGAGAGAGGAGGAAGCAGGCTCCCCGCTGAGCAGAGAGCCCGATGCGGGATGCGATCCCAAGACCCTGAGATCATGACCTGAGCCAAAGGCAGCAGCTCAACCCACTGAGCCACCCAGGTGCCC